>NW_014579923.1:16847-23497 GCF_000485595.1 Priapulus caudatus | reverse complement strand
CTCTCTCTCTCTCTCTCTCTTGCTCGCTTCCTTCTCTCTCGCGCGCGCTCTCTCTCTTCTTGTCTCTCTCTCTCTACGCCGCTTTTGGAGAATCACGAACTTGCTGTTTTTGCTCTAAGAGCTTTTCCTGTTTTTGGTATAGGAGCGTTTTGGCTAGGCTGCCTAGGCCCCAAGGTCGGTACGTCCTTCATACCTAAAGCCCGTCAGACTCTGTGTTCCCCCGCCATCTCGCTAAAAAGCTATAACAAGGCACTCCAGCAGCTGGGAAGAGCTTACGCAGCCGAACGAAAGGCGTGCATCTGTGCTCCGCTGTGCGTGCTCCCGGGTATGTCCCAATTTTAGCATTGACTGCGCTCGCGCAGTGGCGCCCATTCGCATTGTGATATACTTTTACCTGTTTGTTTGCGAGCGAATCGGGGTTAGGGATTTCCACGCCTCTAAAGTAAGCCACGTAGTTGTGTATCGGCTTTTCGGCAGTAATTGGATGCGACAGAGTGTCTTTGAAGGGACGTGAATGGGAGCACGTGAGGAGATGAAACGTTGGCGCATTTCATACTCAACGCACACGCTGCTGCTGTAGCAACTGGCATTTTTTCGAACGAATTTTCGAACTGGAATTAACTCTCTTGGAATTGATCTCTTTCTCTNTTTTGGCTAGGCTGCCTATAGGCCCCAAGGTCGATACGTCCTTCATACCTAAAGCCCGTCAGACTCTGTGTTCCCCCGCCATCTCGCTAAAAAGCTATAACAAGGCACTCCAGCAGCTGGGAAGAGCTTACACAGCCGAACGAAAGGCGTGCATCTGTGCTCCGCTGTGCGTGCTCCCGGGTATGTCCCAATTTTAGCATTGACAGCGCTCGCGCAGTGGCGCCCATTCGCATTGTGATATACTTTTACCTGTTTGTTTGCGAGCGAATCGGGGTTAGGGATTTCCACGCCTCTAAAGTAAGCCACGTAGTTGTGTATCGGCTTTTCGGAGGTAATTGGATGCGACAGATTGCCGTCGAAGATACGTGAGCCGGAGCGCGTGAGGAGATGAAACGTTGGCGCTGCTGCTGCTGTAGCCACTGGAATTTTTTTGAACGAATTTTCGAACTGGAATTAACTCGCTTGGAATGGATCTCTTTCTCTCTCTCTCTCNAGAGAGAGAGAGAGAGAGAGAGAGCACGTATGCACGACTAACGCAGACGACGACTACATATGAACGCACTTCCTTACACGCGTGTGCGTTCTTTTTTTTCTTCTTCCGCAGGTGCAGATTACGACGCTGTGTGTGTCGATCAGCCTCAGTGCGTCCGTGGCTCTGCTGTGCCTCTTCTCTCCCAAGATCTACATCATAATCTTCCAGCCGGACAAGAACGTACGCAAGGGCGGCGGCCTGACGATGAACTCGGCGCAGTACAAGAAGGCGCCCACGGGCCCGACTAGCAGCTTCACGAGCACGGCCCCCGTTAGCAACCATGGCGCGTGTACGTACGCACATGCACGCGCGCACACACCCCACACACACACACACACACACACACANCGCAGGATAGGGATAAGAGACGTGACTGAGAAATGAGAGAGAAGGAGAGAGGATAGGAAATTAGAGTGAAGAGAGAGAGAAGGAGAGAGATCAGTTGGAAGAGAGAGAGCTTGAGAAAGTGAGAAGGGGAGGAGAAAGGGATGGACCGAGAAAGAGGAGAAAATAGAAAAAGAGACGAGCGAGAGGAGAGAGAGGAGAGGAAAGAAGCAAGATGGAATGTGACAGAGTGACGAGAGAGCGAGAGGGATACGACGAGAAGAGAGAGAGACAAGAGAGAGACCAGAGAACAGGTAGAGAGAAGAGACGAGAGCGCGACTGGAGCGAATACAGGGAGGAACGATAAAACATGAGGCCCAGACGGCGATAAAAGATAGACGGAGTGTGTGGATGAAGAGGCGAGATTGAGGGAGAGAGAGAGATGAGGTTGAAAGAGTAAGAGAGAGAGGCGGCCAGAGAGCGCAATAGGTAGAGACGAGAGAGAAGATAGAGAGGAGATGAGGGAGGAAGGAGGAGAGCGAGGGGAGAGGGAACGGTCACGGAAGGAAGCGGAGTGCGATAGAGTAGGAGGAAAGCGAGTGATGACGAGCAGAGAGGGAGGGAAGGAGGAAGGGACGGAGAGAGAGGAGAGAGAGAGGAGAGACGAAGAGAGAGGACTGAGAGGAGCGATAGAAGAGATAGAGAGAAGAGAGAGGAAGAGAAGAGCAAGGGACAGGCGTAACCGGAAGACGGAGCGAGACGGAAAAAGGGAGGGAAGGAAGAGACGGAAGAGAGAGCAAGTGAAGCGAGAGCGGAGACGAGAGAGAGAGGAGTAGCCGCCTTGACGTGACCTATGACAGGAGAAAACGGTGAGCAACCCTACACGCTCCGGCAATTATGGTGGACTGCCAGCTACTGGAGAGCCGCTCCAGAGAGAGAGAGGACGAGAGACGGAGACGGAGAGAGCAGAGAGACGAGGAGAGAGAGAGGGACTAGAGGACGGAGAGACGAAGTGAGGAGAGAGAGAGAGAGATGGAGAATAGGTAGAGACGGAAGATGAGACGAAGAAGCAGACGGAGAGACGAGAGCCAGAGAAGGACCCGAGAGGAGCTGACGAGAGGGAGAAGGGTGGAGGAAAGAGGGCGCAGAATAGAGACTGGAGACCGAGAGAAGAGAGACGAGGCAGTGGGAGCCGGCGAGAAGAGAGAGCTGAGAGACCCGGAGGACATTAAGAGAGACGAGATGAGATGGAGATGATGAGATACGAGAGAGAAGGAACGATGAGACGGATAGCAGGAGGAGAGAAGAGAGAGAAACGACGACAGAGAAAGACGTGGAAGGAGAGTTGTGTTCAAAAAGATGAGAGAGGACAGCATGGCGAGTGAGAGGGGAGAGAATAGAGAGAGAGGGGAGAAGAGACAGACGAGAGACAAGAGAGAGAAGACTCTAGAAGAGAGAGAGAGAGAAGAGAGAGAGTAGAGATATGAGAGCCGGGAGAAGACGAGACCTGAGGAGAGGAGAGAGAGAGAGAGAGAGAGAGAGAGAGAGAGAGAGAGAGAGAGCGAAAGAGAGGGAGAGGCAGCGCGCGTGCGAACAGTAAATATAGAGGCAGCAGCAGCATGCCATACATGTGTGGATGTCCATCTCTTCCGCGGACAGCTGTCAATGCTTTTCGGGAGTGCCGCGGCCCTCGCGTGTAGACATGCGCGCACGCCCCCGTGTGCTAAACACTGGCTTGTCTTTCGGCGACCGCTTGGAGGTGTTACAGCCGGGTAAGCTGCTAAGAGCAGGGGTTAAGCGGTCTACGCATCACAGGAGGAGAGGAAGACGCTGAGGTTCGTAATTCCCGCGAACAGATGCGTGTGGAACACGGGGTAAACGCAGTAACGAAAGCTCAGTCGCTGCAGTGTTTCGCGTGGGGATATAGCATGAACGAAACCATCGAGAAAAAAGATGAGAGAAAAAAAACGAGAAAAAATTCAGCAGCAAAACGAGTCCCTGCCTGAACGCAATGTCGACACTAGCCGTTTAATGACGTCCCCCTTGGCATCGTGGAGGTCTTCTAGACTGACACAAAACGTACTCGTTTGCCGAGCTGGACGAGGTACCCAATGACTCGCGGCGGCAGTCTGCGGGTCTTAGTGAAAGGCTTCCTTGTGGTGGGTCTGCGAACCAGGTGCTGCGAAGTGCTAGCTAGCCTTCTCCCTGCCAGCTGCCTGGCATTCCGGAGTTAGTCCGTCACTAGTAGCGGCCCCGCTGTTGACGCAAGTGCCGCGGCCCCGTGTGTGCCATGTTCGCTGTGTAGCGGGCATGTACGCGCCGACTATCATACATTACTGCCGCCCAGCCGCCGCCGCTGCTGCTGCTGCCTGCCTGCCTGCCTGCAATCACTTCCAGCAAGCGCGCTCGGGCAGTCCGTCCCGTGACACCGTGTGCGCGTGGAGGTTTTTAGTTCGTACGGAGGCGGAAATCTTTTACGGTGTTATCACGCTGGGTGTTCTCCGCGTCGGGTTCTGCCGGGCTTTGAGATATGTGTATATATATAGATCAAGAGCTAATAAACGCCTAGAGTGTACAACGGAAAAACGGGAAAATAGTGCTAAAACGTACCTAAAAGGTGTTTATTAGCGCTTGATATAGATATAGATATATATATATATCTCGAGTCGTGATAGCAGCTCGGTTTGTTTCTCATCTCGATCGTAGAATGAATCGTGGAAACGACGCAATCAGGTGTGAAACCTCGCGTTGAACCTGCGGAGAACTATACGGACGCTTCTCTGATCTGCAGCTACCGTGGACGTGCGTGCGTGCGTGCCTGCTTGCGTGCGTGCTTGCGTGCGTGCCTGCGTGCGTGCGTGTATGTATATACGTCTCTAAGCGAGAACGACGTAATTCGCCGTGCACCGGGACACTTCTGATCTACCTATACGTGCGTGCGTGCGCGCGTGTATCCACGTCTCTACTAGCCGGTGAGTGCATGTTTACCCGCGGCTGCTGCGTATACTTAGTCCGCGGCTGTTTTCAACGTCCTGTTCGAGTGCGTTTTCGCCACCCGAGATCCGCAGTTTCTGAGGTTCTGAGCTCCGAGCTCTGCAGTGTACGGCGGCGGGGTCACGATCCAACAAACACTAGTCAAGAGCCGGTGTGTTTACGCTGAGATAGCCCGCTTCTTCAACGCTGCGTGCCTCTTGACTGGATCTAGCGGCATCATTACTCCACTAAGCGTACATGTGCGCATAGTGGATATATATATGCAAGAGCTAATAATACTAATAATATTATTAGCTCTTGATATATATTTATATACGCCGCGTACGGTTTTTATAATCCGGTGTAAATTTATTAACTTAAATTTAATTGCCAAGGTTTTGGCGAGGTCATCTGTGATTAGATCACTGCAATAACTACCAGATGTTCTTAGTGAACAATGTGTGTGTGTGTGTGTGTGTGTGTGTGTGTGTGTGTGTGTGTGTAGCTAACTAGAAGAAGAGCCAACCTTGCGAACTTAAAACGCAAGCAAGCGGTGTGTGTGTGTGGCGGCCCGCTTTAGTATTTGTCTGTCTTTGCAGCAGCGACAGTAGACTGTGTACGAACGATCTATGCAGACGTGTCTTCACATTTGTACATTATATATACATATATAATATATATGCGCGTGCGGATTAGGAGTAGGAGGAGGCGTCGCCACCATCCTGCCGTGTTAATTCTCTGAAAGTATTTGTTTTGTTTGCGTAGGCGCGCGTTCGTGCGTGCGTGCGTGCGTGCGCGCGCATGTGTGTGGTTGTGTGTGTTTGTGCGTGTGTGAGTGTGTGTCTTGCGACTGTATTAATCTTGCGTTGAAACGTGATTACGTGAGTTCTGCGCGCATCCATGCCATGTCCATCACCTACGTCACAGATGGAATTTTTTAATCCATTTCGGAGACGGGGCGGGATTGGGTGTTGTGAATGCGCAGGTCGGGCTTAGGATGTGAATATTATAAAACAAGTGCATTTATGTAGCGCGACAGCGAGGTGTACATTCCACACGAGTCCAGATTTGATTGATATCGATTTTTGTTTGAATTTAATAAATGATTTGTTTTCACCCCCACCTAAGACGCTTATTTGTTGAATGCTGTTGTTTACAATGTAACATGTACGTGAGTAAAAAAAGGAACGCTGCAGGGATGAGAAAACGTGTCTATCGCCTATCTGTTTTGCTCACTCGTACTTGCCTGTTCTGTACGTGCACTCGGCCATCTTCCATATTGTAATTATAGTAACTGCATCCCTTGCTTAACCTGAGAATAATTTGAATACAATTTGCTACTTACTACCTGACACATTTAGATGACCAACCGAAAATCTACACTTACTCATTTGATTGTTTATTATGTATCTCTCTAACCATTCCTTCACCAAGTTTAATACGTACTTTCGTCCCGCTAGATGTCGCTAAAACATCATCTTGTCCTGCCATCATTCATGACAAGTTAACTGAAATCAAACTCCACGACAGATGGCGCTCTCGCTCTGGCTCAATTCTACATCTATCTTGAGTGTGCGAAGGGGGGCGCTGCATGAATGTGTTAACTGAAATACGGACGTATTGGCGTTGGTGAGCTGGTAGTTATTGAACGATTTATATCGCGGCAATTACATATGGGCTTGCGAGAATAGGTACATCTTAATCTAAGTATATACGTATATATGCGTGATCTTGACACATTCCCATTGCATGCCTTGCACTCAACCGTGTAACAGTAGCACATCGGAGCAACGCGAATTGCTAAAGTATTTATGCATTCCTCAAACATAGGATTAGGTTTTAGGAACACGTTTTATCATTAAACACGAAATGAGGATGCTTCACTGGTTTGTTTGGCTTAACCGCTCTGAAAAACTGAAGATTTTTGTAACTGCAGTTTTCACCAAAATAAGCATACCCTATACTGTACTTGTACTGCCCCCGTGCTGCCACTGTAGCTGTCCATGTACTTCGCCAATACTATCCATGTACCTGTCTCTGTACTGTCCCAATGCCGTATCACATGGGTCTATATTTTACTACAGAGTTCTGCCATGTTCTGCTATTGACATCTACGCGCACTGGAAGGAAATAAAATTATGATTAACTTTGATTAATGCTTTCCACTGATATA
>NW_014579923.1:13969-16079 GCF_000485595.1 Priapulus caudatus | reverse complement strand
CCTTTACATAGAGTCTCGATCGTTATTAGCAACTTACGTCGTTCCAGATTTGATCATTGCCGCATACGAATGTGGGCCAGTGGGTGTGCACACATGGAGGCATGTAGACCCCATGTAGGCGTAAACGGTGCGTGTGCCCCTGCAGCGCACTGTTTGAGAAGAAATCCACCAAGCTTGCTCGTCTGGCAAAACCTTATGTTAGCTTTTATATGATACTCGTGATCTCCTCCTCTTTATCTATCTCTCTCTCCTCCCTCTCTCTGTCTCTTGTGCGCTCTCTTCCTCTTCTCTGTTCCCGCTCTCTTTCTCTCTTCCCATCTCTTTGTATCGCTTACTCTCCTCCCCCGCTCTCTATCTCTATCTAATTCTCTCTCGCGCTCTCTCTCTCTCTCTCTCTCTCTCCATCAATCTATAATCTCTTCCTGCCTCTCGCTCTCGCTCTCTCTCTCGCTCTCTCTCTCTCTCTCTCTCTCTCTCTCACACATAATATTTCTATCGTCCACATTGCCTGTCGTGGAGGCTGTACGCAAGTTATTTTCAATGAATTGCGCGTCACTGCACGTCCGCCCACACACGCGCTGTGTGTTGAAGCCGCGATATAGCGTGTCAGTCACGCGCGTAAATAGAGCTCTACGTTCCATATCCTCGCTGCCATTTCACCCCACACAGAACACCGCATTCAAAGCACACAGAACAATGAAAACCTACGAGCTTTTCGTATACGAGCATTTTCTATCGTCGCTCTAGTAGCGATTCGGATTCGACCGTTTCTACTCGTCCAGACCGATTTTTAATGGACGTGCCTGATTTCATGTGCCGTATCGATTCGTTGCGAGTGAAACCGGATCAAACGAATTTTAGAATAAACACTGAGAACGTATCTAGATGGCGAAGGCAATTGTGTCGCCACTCAAACATCAATATAGGGATGACAAGGGTTTTGTTGGTTTGATTTCTGATCTTTATATGCGTTTTACGTTTTGTTTTGTTGCCTTTATTTGCTTTTGACGTTTTAGGTTTTGTTGGTCGGACAATAAGAGCGTCACGTTAGCCATTTTAATGTTGTTTGCAGTCGATTAGAGAACACATCGCAGCGTTATTGAGCTTACACGAAGTCTGGCGATATGGGAGAGATCGAGGCGGTGCGGACTAATTCATCAGACACACACACACACACACACACACACACACACACACATATTTCTTTAAAGCCCGTTATACTCTACGATCAGGAGTGTATAACATAGAGATATTATGTCTTCTTTAATATAGAGAATTGTCCTCCTATGCCCTTGTCCTCCTAATATAATGTGCCCTCTTGTTGCGATGATATGTCTATACCTGGATTGTGCCCCTGATGAGGGATGTGTCTGTGTGCTGCGTGGGGATGGCTTATACCCCCTCAGCACTTACTACTACCTTTGAGCGCGAGCTCGATCAAAGCTATACCGCCGGTAGAGTCAACATCGTGAGTGTACAACTTCGTGTCGACACACATCGTGTGAATATTTGAAATAGGACTGCCCCAGTGCTTAGGTTTCTGCTCGCTACACGGGTTAGGTTGGCCTGGCCTCCTCCTGCAAAACATTGAGTGTTGGGGATCTTGTGCGTATCTCTCGCTGTATTTCTTCTACACACTCTTTCTCTCTCTCTCTCTCTCTCTCTCTCTTTCTCTCTGTCTTTCTCCCACACACTCTTTCTCTCTCTCTCTCTCTCTCTCTCTCTCTCGTCTTCCTTTCTCGCTCTCTCTTTCTCGTTTCCCTCTCTCTCGCGCGCTCTCTCTCTCTCTCCCCGTCTCTCTCTCTCTCCCCGTCTCTCTCCATCTTTCTCGCTTCCCTCTCTCTCGCGCTTTGCTCTCTCTCTCACACTCATCTCTCTCTCTCTCTCACACACTCATCTCTCTCTCTCTTTCTCGCTTCCTTCTCTCTCTCGCGCGCTCTCTCTCCCCCCCCTCTCTCTCTCTCTCTCTCTCTCTCTCTCTCTCTCTCTCTCTCTGTCTCTCTCTCACACGCTTTCTCTCTCTATCTATCTATCTCTTCTATCTCTCTATCTCTATTTCTTTCTCTCTGTCTATCTATCTATCTATCTATCTATCTATCTATCTATCTAT
>NW_014579923.1:5837-8604 GCF_000485595.1 Priapulus caudatus | reverse complement strand
TGCTGAGTGTGGGGGTGGGGGATGTTGTACGTAGGGGGAGGGGTGTGGGAGGCATAGTGGATATTGCCGTGTGGCTGGCGAGAGAGAGAGAGAGAGAGAGAGAGAGCGTGGATGTTATTTCTGTTTTTAATGAAGTGCTTCGGAGCGGAGTGATCACGGATCCATGACGGCTGTACGTGCACATATATCATCTAGTTGTCACTACAGAGCGTAGCGTAATGCTGGGTTGTGGTAATTCGGTTATTATGCCAACTGTTATTAGACCCTTCTACTAATCGAACCCTAATCTAATCGATGCTCACACCGCATCAACTGCCATCCCCGTGCAACTTTCCTCACAAACCCAATGTAACACTTACTTTAACTACCTAACCCTCACTGACGGCGAGGAGCTTGCAAGCGCATGTTGATATATCTTTTACCAACGTACCGTCTTTAAATTGATAAATAAATAAAATAAATAACACCCTCGATTGTCAATTTGACTGCTTGTTTATACCAATCGAGTTTCTCTCCCTTTTCCCAAACCCTTTCCTCCCAATACGCTTTCAATTTTCTGCTAACTGATCCCTAACATTTATCGTCTTTCTCCGTCTAAAATGTCATTAGTATTGATGGGAAGTGTGGTGCAAAAGTTGTTACATTTTAGATTAATGATAGTCGAAACTAATTAGGATGTTTCTGACAACGGGATCCTGGTTCTTAAACTATAACTATATTCTTAAAAGATCGGAAATTCGATGCCGACGCAAATATCATCATACCGCCATTTTTGTGAGAACCGTATTATTAAAAAAGCGATTTTGCCTAAACAACTAATCACACACCTCACAACATCCACCCACCCCTCGAAACATCACTCAATAAAAAAAACGGTTTCAAAAGCCGACTAAACGAACCCAAAGTGGTCACGCATTGGCTAATTGTTGGCAGCGTGCCAAGCGGGGCAAGCGAAGCACAGCAATGATAACGCTCTCGGCGTTTGTTTGCTAATGGTCCCATTAGAGTGGCCGCTAGCGCGAGACGGATAGCGGGATCTTCAGCCCCGTAGTGCGAGCCAACGTGTGTACATCGCGAGAGAAAGATATGCTCAAGAGTACATAATAGAGATCTCTATTAGAGAATCTAATAGAGATCTCTAGAGAAATCTAATAAAGATACCTAGAGAAATCTAATAGAGATCTCTAGAGAAATCTAATAGAGACCTCTAGAGAAATCTAATAAAGATATCTAGAAAAATCTAATAGAGATCTCTAGAGAAATCTAATAGAGATCTTATGTAATCTTGATGTGGTCGAGCTGTGAGTGCGAGACAGTGATTGTGAGCAGTGTCGGTGTTGACCGGCGTGGGACGTCGACTGGGTCAGAATGCGACTAGGGACAAGCTCTCACGTATATAGGATATAACACGTTAGGATAGGGCATTTACCGCTACGCACTGGCGATGTGAGTATTGTACTCATGATATATACACACAATCAAGGGCTAATAATATAATAGATAATATATATACATCATATCAGGAGTGAATAATAATAATAATAATAATAGTAATAATAAGTAATAATAATAATAATATATTCTATCATTATTCATTCTTGATCATATATGTACGTATAAGGTGTGTATCGGTATATATCTCAGCGTAAAATCGTACGCGTAAGATACGACTGGGCAATTAAGCTATTACAAACTAATTATTGGGGTTATGTGGGGCGGATGGTCAATGGCTGAGCACCGAGGGGTTGATGTGGTGAAGGAACGATCAATGCGACAATACGACTTTCGAATGTCACTCTTCCATTTAGTTAAAAACGCCAGACGGCTACAATATATACGGCGATATAAAACAACCGATAAACAACGCCGATCCTCCGAGCAGTATAGCCATCGTCACAAAGAGCGGGTCGTGAGTCACCGAACCCCCGACCAGAAGAGAGAAAAAAACTCATTAAAAACTCCCGCTGTCCCGGCGTTCCGCCCCCGCCTCTGACGCCTACGCGTTGTCGCTCAACATGACAGACCGAATAAATTTGCGTCTGGAAACGCGAAATTCGGATTCGAATTCGCATGTGTTGTGATACCACTATATAGCAGGTCAGACCTGTACCGCCCTTTTCCGTCCGTCTTGTCTTTTAGAGGCTATTACGTTACTGCGATCCCCGTTGGCGTTTAATGTAGTAACTGTAGCTCCAGCGAAAATACCACGACAAGTTAGCTTAGCAGAGAGTAACAAAATAGAGCAGCAAAGAGTAAAAAAGGCTGTCTGTTTTGTCGCGAGGATTCGTCGCCATGTTGGTTTAGACAGTTTAGCAGCCACCGGGTGATAGTGTGTATTGTAAAACTATTCTCTATCGCGAACTTCTATTGTTTTATAGACTGAGGCTGATTTAAAGACGCTGCTTTTATTTTGCCGAATGTGTAAAAACTGATTTTGAAATCGCAAGATTCTTTGAGATAGTAACAGCGCTGAGAAAGAGGAAGGTAGAAAGGAAGAGAGAAGGGGCGTGACAACAGGAAGGAAGGGGGAATCCAGAGAAAGAGCAAGCGGGTGTGAAAGAGAATGATAAGGTCGGGGGGATGGAGAGAGATATCAGCAACGTAAGATATATATAGCAAAAGACGAAGAAGAAGGAAATGGGCGGCTACATACAATAATGAGAATGGGATGACGGGCAGAGTAGAGAGAGAGAGAGAGAGAGAGAGAGAGAGAGAGAGAGAGAGAGAGAGAGAGAGAGAGAGAGAGAGAGAGAGAAGAAGAAGAGAG
>NW_014579923.1:4857-5335 GCF_000485595.1 Priapulus caudatus | reverse complement strand
ATCCCCCGATAGCCCGACCAGGCTCTACGACTATTTCACGTCGTAGCACGTACACCACGTAGTGAAAATAGAGAAGGTAACTTGTGGTGCAACCCTAACCTTAACCTTCTACGGGCTAAAACAACTGTTTCACAACGTAGCACGTACGCCACCAAGTGAGAAGCGAAAAGGTAACTTGTGGCGGCATCCCCCGATAGCCCGACCAGGCTCTACAACTGTTTCACGTTGTAGCACGTACGCCACGTAGTGAGAAGCGAGAAGGTAACTTGTGGCTAATGGTGCATTCCTAACCTTCTACGGACTTGCGGAACCACGGATCGCTTCAGCAGCTCCCGCGCGAGCAGGGAAAGAGTGGTGAGAGTGTGAGAGAGGTGGAGAGAAAGAGAGAGGGAGAGAGAGGGGAGAGAGAGGGGAGAGAGAGCGAAAAAGAGAGAGAGAGAGAGAGAGAGAGGAGGAGGAGAGAGAGAGAGGAGGAGAG
>NW_014579923.1:0-299 GCF_000485595.1 Priapulus caudatus | reverse complement strand
GAGAGAGAGAGAGAGAGAGAGAGAGAGGTTTGCTGACTGTGGTAGGTAGCTGCTGGTTACAGATCCACGCTGGTCGCTCACTAATGTTGCATCCCTAACCCATCTATACGGGCTAGTAATGATACATCCCTAGCTCGACCAGGCACTGCGACTGTTTCACGACGTAGCACGTACGCCACGTAGTGAGAAGCGAGAAGGTAACTTGTGGCGGCATCCCCCGATAGCCCGACCAGGCTCTACGACTATTTCACGTCGTAGCACGTACACCACGTAGTGAAAATAGAGAAGGTAACTTGTGG
>NW_014579922.1:22343-23512 GCF_000485595.1 Priapulus caudatus | reverse complement strand
TCTCCATGCAAGCAGTATAGGTCCTATATCGTACATGCTACCATGCTCATGTACATATATCGTACATGCTACCATGCTCATGCACATATATCGTACATGCTACCATGCTCATGCACATATATCGTACATGCTACCATGCTCACGCACATATATCGTACATGCTGCCATGCTCATGCACATATATCGTACATGCTACCATGCTCATGTACATATATCGTACATGCTACCATGCTCATGCACATATATCGTACATACTACCATGCTCATGCACATATATCGTACATGCTACCATGCTCATGCACATATATCGTACATACTACCATGTTCACGTACATATATCGTACATGCTACCATGCTCATGCACATATATCGTACATACTATACGTTAACAACGACAAGCGTTTACTCACGAGGGCGTGGCATACTGCGATCCAGCGAAACGATGGCTTCCGTTTCCGGTTCCGTCGATATAGAACTTGTGCTTCTGTAAGAAAAACGTTTAAAATCACCTGCATGCTAGGAATAGGAATAGGAGATAGAAATTGTGCTTTGTCGTTTGGGCGAGCGAGTGTTACGTATACCGTTACCATGCCAACGTATCTAATACCATAATATATTGATAAACATCAGGCAAGTTTTCTTCATGTTCTGATGTGCCTGCCAGAAACCACGTTAGCTGTCACACATATACGAAGTACGCACCTTCATTCTACCACTGCCACTGACTGTCATTGTCTATCCTTCAACTTGCTAACGGTCTTTCTAAGAGCACACACTCCACATAGCGTAACGCCACTCTCCCGACTCGAAAAAAACTGAACATTTTCCTTGAAACGCTCTCTCGCAATTCGAGTAAAAACTCTTAGCAATCCTTTCGTTTTTCTCACAGTGTAGAGCTTTGCAATAGCATCCGCCCTTCTCATCTATTGGGGACGAAGATATCCCCCTCTCTATTATTGCCCGAGTATAATGTAAGCACTGTCGACTCAGATCCTTGGGCAACTGCTCACCCCACGCACTTGTGGAAGTAGGCTAACATTGACTAGCCTCGTGAAACACTTCTATAAGATCAGCTCAAATACTGCTGTGTGTGTGTGTGTGTGTGTGTGTGTGTGTGTGTGTGTGTGTGTGTGTGTGTGTGTGTGTGTGTCGTGTGTGTGTGTGTGTCG
>NW_014579922.1:14849-18330 GCF_000485595.1 Priapulus caudatus | reverse complement strand
TGGATGGATGGATGGATGGATGGATGGATGGATAGATGGATGGATGGATGGATGGATGAATGGATGAATGAATGGATCGCCGAAACTCTTTCGGTCACTGGAGATGTAATGTGTAAACATTTAACCAGACTAGAATTCACACATTTATGCTCTGGGTGTCAGACATTGAATATAATACAGTGTAGCGAGACGCCTCCTAAATAAGTGATGAGCACTGAAGTAAAATCTGTATGTAAGCTCTGTCACGTATGAAGTAACAACTCAACTATTGCCATCCCCACAGGCGTATATGCTTCAGTAGTGGTGCCCTCCCCCACCTAGGAGACATAGCTACAGTAGTGGAACCGTCATAGGCTACAGTATTGGGACGTGAAAGGGTTATAAAGCCTTTGCGCAAATGTTTACCGTGATCTTATACTCTACTTCAACTAAAATTATGGTCATTAAAACAACCGTTCTGGTCCGTTCGGATGGCTTCTGCTCTGGCTATTTCCTGCTCTTTAGCAAAACCATGCGGCGAGAGCCTGATCACATCCTAGACTGTTTATCAGACACGATCACTGTTATTTGTGCGAGCGCATGCGTGTGTGCGTGCGCCTGTACGCGCGTGTGTGTATGCGTGCGCGTGCGCGTGTGCGTGTGCGTGTGCGTGCGCGTGTGCGTGTCTGTACGTGCGTGCGCCGCGTGCGTGCGTGCTTGTATGTGCACACGCATGTGTCTGTCTATGTGCTGCTATATGTATGT
Organism: Priapulus caudatus; assembly: GCF_000485595.1. Taxonomy (NCBI): domain Eukaryota; kingdom Metazoa; phylum Priapulida; class Priapulimorpha; order Priapulimorphida; family Priapulidae; genus Priapulus; species Priapulus caudatus. The sequence continues at coordinate 17,586 of NW_014579922.1, read as the reverse complement.
GTGTGTGTGTGTGTGTGTGTGTGTGTGTGCGCGTGCGTGCGTGTTCGCGTGTGCATGTGTGTGTGTGTGTGTGTGTGTGTGTGTGTTGTGTGTGTGTGTGTGCTGTGTGTGTGCCGCGCTGCCGCGCGCGGCGCGGCTAACGTCTCCGCTTGTGTGTGTCTGATGTTGCTTGCGTGTCGTGTGTATGTGTGTGTGTGTGTGTCGTGTGTGTGTGTCTGTGGTCCGGGCTGTTGTGCTGTGTGCTGCGTGTATGCTGTGTTCGCGGTGGTGTGTTTGCGTGTGTTTTTGTGTGTTTGAGACGCGACAGTTCTCAGTTTTCATGACTATACCATCAAACCCCGTAATGTGCTCTTAATACACGGGTACTTAATGTACTTATAGTAATATTTTAGTCATTAGATCAAGAAAGCTGCGTGGTGGTTACATGGCGGCGGGATAGAACGAGAGAAGGGGCGTTGAGCATATCACACACACACACACACACACACACACAACAGACACACACACACACACACACACACACACACACAACACGACACACACACACACACACACATCACGCACACACACACATACCCACACACACATCACACCACACACACACACACCACACACCACACACACAACACACACACCCGCACGCCACGCACGCACACATCGGCATGCACAGCACAAGAGGTGAGAGGAGAGACGAGAAGGCATGTCGCCGAAGGAGAGCGGATTGCGCGAGTGTGTCACGCTGTGGTGTGAGACTGAGCGATAAGAAAAAAGTGAAGAAGATGAGTGAGCAGCAGAGAGAGAGAGAAGAGAGAGAGAGAGACGAGAGTTAGTTGCCACAGAGAATAAACTGCAATGATAATATTTAATCAAGGGCCTATCGTGGGATGGACGCCAACCTGCTATGCGCCCATCATTTATAAGCATAACAATGTCCCATTACGGCGCTCCGCCATGAGCTGGGCTACAGTGGTGCAACACAGCTTCATCCACAGTCAGCCGTTCACTCTCACGCCAGCCACACACACCTCTTATTTATAACAGCAGCGCGGAAAGAACATATCCTTTTGTTTTACTGAGCTGCAGCGCGCTGTTCATGTACCAGCCGCGACAGAGTAAGGTGATGGTTAGCATGATTCGTCCCAAGGTACGTCGTTGTTTATTGTATATCGTATGTTTATCAAAGTTTATCGTAATTACGTCAGTATTCTATTAACTGACAAAAGCGTATGTGTACCGTTAAAGAAAGATTTACACCACTCTAAATTCTGCACGCGAAAGAACATTTTCAAGCTATCATGAGTCACATTTAAATCATCGTAACTATAAAACAAATAATTAATTTCGCATGATGATTTTTAGGTTTTTGTTGGTATATTCTTCGCTTGCTCGTAGTCGCAAATTCCACTCAGGAAAATGTCCGCAGCGTGGCAGCACTGAGACCTCAGCATGGACAGACTAGACTGAATAGCATTATTTCGTACGACGAAGGTTCATTATACCATCCGAACGGTAAGTTACCGCTAGAGCTACCACCTAGACTGCTTGCTTAAACAAATAATATTCACTTATATATATATATGTATATGTATTTACTATATATATACTATATATTACTATATATATATATTATATATAATATATATATATGTATAGTGTGTCGTGTGTGTGATGTGCTGCTGTGTGTGTTGCGTTGGGTCGTGTGGTTGCTTGACGCGCGCGTGTGCGCGTGTTGTGTGCGCGTTCGTCGTGCGTGTGTGCGTGTTGCGCGCTGTGTGCGTGGTGTGAGGCGTGTGTGCCGTGTGTGTTGTGTGTGTTGTGTGATGTGTGTGTGTGGTGTGTGCTTCTCTTTTTTTTCTTTTTATATATCTGCTGTGTCATGTGTGTGTGTGTGTGTGTGTGTGTGTGTGTGTGTGTGTGCGCGCGTGCGTGCGTGCATGCGCATATATGCCTGCTTTCATCTGCTAACCCATGTCCGCTGTTTAGACAACCGCGTATCGCGATAAGAGTTCGTGCCAGACAAGTGCGATTCAAACATCAATCCAAGCATCATTCATGCAGCCTTCGCTCGGAGCCTGTTACTTAAACGTCTCATTTGCTATAACATAATAGTCTAACAACGGAAAGTTGCAACAAATAACATCGAGCTAAGCATGCTGGCTCAACATTGTAAATTTGCAATTATTAATGTGTTAGAATGCGTTCGTAATGCGCATGACTAATAGAGGATCCATAATGGTTTCATATTCCATAAGTTGTGGTAACGGGAGTGTATCACATCTGTCAATTCACTAGTTAACCATTGGTTATTGACCAATAACCTTTGTATTCGACCTTTTGATGTATTTTCGAGGCACCACCGTACCGAAAATATAGATGGTGCATGAAGTTAGTAGGTTTGACTGGGTATTTTTGGCGGACAAACGAACGGACAGACGCCCGGGCGGACGGACGGACCGACGGACCGACGAAGACGCAAGCTCGCACGGACGTCAGAGCTGCTTTGCAAGTTCAGTGAAACTACGTCAGAGGGCATAATATATACTCTATACTCTATGTCATTACTCTAATGGTGTGTGCACACGCACACATGCGCATATAGCAAATTGAAAAGCGCGCAAAAAACGTGCAATAAGCAATCGTGCGAATGGCAGGCAGTTCAAGATCTCCTTCGATAAGTACGAAGCATACACATGATGAGGTCTGCAGTGTATAATATAGATATATATTATATAGATAG
>NW_014579922.1:14134-14839 GCF_000485595.1 Priapulus caudatus | reverse complement strand
ACACACACTCTCTCGCGCTCTCTCTCTCTCTTTCTCATTTCTCTCTCTCTCTCTCCCTTTCTCTCGCGCGCGCTCTCTCTCACACACACACACTCTCTCGCGCTCTCTCTCTCTCTTTCTCATTTCTCTCTCTCTCTCTCCCTTTCTCTCGCGCGCGCTCTCTCTCACACACACACACTCTCTCGCGCGCTCTGTCTCTCGCTCTATTTTTCTCTCTCTCTTTCTCTCTCTCTCTCTCTCTCTCTCATATACAATTTTGTAGGGTATGTACAATATACAATTCTGTAGGGTATGTACAATATACAATTCTGTAGGGTCTGTACAATATACAATTCTGTAGGGATATACAATATACAATTCTGTAGGGATATACAATATACAATTCTGTAGGGTATATACAATATACAATTATGTAAGGTATATACAATATACAATTCTGTAGGGTCTGTACAATATACAATTCTGTAGGGTATGTACAATAAACAATTCTGTAGGGTCTGTACAATATACAATTCTGTAGGGATATACAATATACAATTCTGTAGGGATATACAATATACAATTTTGTAGTGTATATACAATATACAATTATGTAAGGTATATACAATATACAATTCTGTAGGGTCTGTACAATATACAATTCTGTAGGGTATGTACAATATACAATTCTGTAGGGTCTGTACAATATACAATTCTGTAGGGTAT
>NW_014579922.1:6472-10365 GCF_000485595.1 Priapulus caudatus | reverse complement strand
ATTTAAACAACAAGGTTTATTCGACTAGACGAGGAAAAACAAATTGGATGCATGCGCGGTAGTCGCAGGGGACTTCATGTATTTCAGTCCTGTACACGCGCGGCTACACGCAGTATACCAGCGTCGTACATGTATAGCGTGGCTCTCTGTGTGTGATATATAGTTGTATAGAAGACGCAACGGGAGTAGATCGTGATCTATCGTTAAACGCTGTCAGTGTTACACGCACGCAGTTTGACATATGTTAGAATGTGAACTGTCGCTGTCAGTGTTACACGCATGCAGCTTGACATATGTTAGAATGTGAACTGTCGCTGTCAGTGTTACACGCACGCAGCTTTGCAATGTTGGAATTGACTGTCGCTGACAGTGTTACACCACGCAGCTGACATGATCGTTAGAATGTGAATCTGCTCGCTGTCAGTGTTTTAAAATCCGGCCGCTACGCTTGACATATGTTTAGAATGTGAACTGTCGCTGTCAGTGTTTCTACATCCCTCAGCCGCAGCTTTGACATAAATGTTGGAGCGGTTTGAACTCTACACTCGTCTGTAGTGGCAGTTAATCACACGCACGCAGCTGAACGCTTTCAATTCCGTCTGCTGAGAATATGCACTGGGGCTAACCGAGCGCGTGCTGCCGTCATATGTTAGAATGTTGAACTGTCGGCTGTCAGTGTTACACTCACGCAAGGCGTGAACATATGTTAAATATATATTGACTGAATCCTGCTGTCGAGTGTTACACCGCGATGCAAGCTTGCACCATATTGTAGAATATGCACTGCACTATGCAGTGTTACAGCCGCCGATGCAGCTTGGACATATTGTTAGAATGTGAACTGTCTACTGCACAGTGTTAAGCATGCAGCCTTGACACTATTTATGAATGTGACTGTCACCTGAAGGTACACGCACGCGCAGCTTGACATATGTTAGATATGTGAATGTCAACTCTGACAGTGTTACACCTTGCAGCTTGACATGATGTAGAAGTGAACTGTCACTGACAGTGTTTACACGCCAATGCAGCTTGACCATATGTTGAATTGTGAACTGTGCTTGTCAAGTAGTTACATGCGCATCAGAACTAGTCCATCAGGCTGCCATATGTTAGAATGTGAACCTGTCCACCCTGACAGGTTAATGACTAACATGCAGTCTTGATCATATGTTAGCAATGTGAACTGTCAACGACAGTGTTACAGACGCAAGCAGCTTGACATACTGTTAGAATGTGAACTGTCACTGACAGTGTTAGCACGGCACGGCATGTGAGAGACACCATCTCCCAGGACTTTACATATATGTCTAGTCTTAGAAGTGTGAACTGTCACTTGACCAGTGTTACACGCATGCCTACGCTTGAATATGCTCAGAATGTGACTGTTGTCTGACAGTATTACACGCCACTGCTCCAGCTTGACATATGTTAGAAAAGTGAACTGTCGCTGTCAGTTATTACCTCTCACATCAGCAGCTTCGACACTATGTTGAATGTGAACTGCTCCACTCGACAGTGTTAACGCATGCAGTCTTTGACATTATGTCTAGAATGTGAACTGAGTCGCTGTTCAGTTTTACACGCACCGCAGCTTGACATATGTTCAATGTGTGTCGCTGTCAGTGTTACACGCCATGCAGCTTGCACCATACGTTAGATAGTGAACTGTCCGCTGTCAGACTATCTACCGCAACGCAGCGTTGACATATGTTAGAATATAAACTGCCGCTGTCAGTATACTACGCCTGGCAGTTGTACATATTATCTTATATACTTCATCGGCGCGCCGAGCGTAGTTTCACGAACAGTGAGATACAATAGTAGCTGACACCGAAAACAACAACCCATTAGCGGGGAGAGTCGAACAATGAGAGAGAAAAATAGAGTTTAGAGATTATAGTGAGAACGGGGAGAAGAGGGGAAGCGAGTCGGGGAGAGAGGGAGGGAGATCACATAGGGGGGAGAGAGAATAGACCGAGAACGAGAGATGGAGAGAGAGATGAGAGAGAGAGAGAGACGAAGAGAGTAGGAGAGAGAGAAAGAGAGCGCATAGAGAGAGGATAGAAGATGAAGAAAGGGAAACGAGAAGTATAGAGAGTATAGAGAGACAGGTGAGAGACGGAAGAAAAGATACACGATGCACAGATCGGGCGAAGAGAGAGAGAGAGCGAGAGAGAGTAACGACAAGAGAGAGAGAGAGAGAGAGAGAAAGGGAACGCAGCTGAGGAGTGGAAAGAAGAGGCGAGAGAGATGAGAGAGAGAGAGAGAGGAGAGACAGAGATAGAGAGGAAGGGCGAGAGAGAGAGGAGAGGAAGAGAGAGGGAAAGAGGAAGAGAACAAGGTGAACATCCCTATAACATCTATAACAACCAATAAGTAAACATCATGTACCGTCGTCAATTCCTATTCCTATAGAAAATAGGAAATATCTGTAAACCAGGAGTATACCGCGTGCACCCACGCACGCACGCCTCTGCTGGCGTCGCGTCAGCCCTACTCGTAGCGGCTTGTCCCACGCACGCACCGCGTGTTCCGCTATTATACCCCCTCTTCCTCCTCTCTCCTCCCCGTCGTCCTCTCGTCCTCCCTCTATCTCCTCTACCCTCGTTCCTCATTGATCCTTCCCCTCCTCCCTACCGTCTCTCTCTCTCTCCCAAAAGGTATTTAATGCACCCCAGGCCAGCCTCCGCACAGGCGACATTCGCCAGCGCGGCTGAGAAGGGGTGATAGGATACTGTTTACCTGAGGCACTTCTAATTTTACCACTTATAATTTTACGATAATTAAAGAAAATGATTCAAAAACCCTAAAAGTGTGCCGCTAACGGCCTAACTCCTAAAGTCGACTCCGTAATTAAATTTAAAATATATGTTAAAATCAGAAGTGCCTAGTAAACATATCCTACCACCCCTTTCAGCCGGCTGCCGCACATTCATGCACACGTCGCAGCCACCGTACCAACGTTCGCATGCGGTTGGCATGAACGCGGTTTATGATTTCGACGTCAAACGACGTTAATCTAATTCGTTTGAACGGCAGGCAACGCGTCACGCTTTACGGCCGCCGCGTCTATAGCAACTGACCCGCAAGTACACTTTATAACATGTCTCTAAATTACTGTACCAAGACAATGCCGAAGAATTTTCGCGCAAACTTTAAAACTTTACAACGGGACGTCATCGCTCGGGCGCCGGACGCGCCCCCCTTCCATCGTCTGCCACGGCGCTACAAATCGCTATAGTAACGACAACAAGGAGTGCGGAGGAAGACGGACGGCTCGGGAGGAGCACGCGGAACGCGGCCGTCTGTGTGCGGTCCGCCGGTGTCATTTACTGCTGCTGAGTGGTGTAATTAGGTGCTCCAGGTGTTGGTCATATAGCGACGTGGCGCGAGCACTGCCCACCATAGCCGTGGGAATCCGATACATGACGGTGTGATATATACGTGAGAGGAGGGAGTGAGAGGGGGTGGGAGAGAGAGAGAGGTGGGAGAGAGGGATGGAGAGAGGAGAGAGGAGAGAGAGAGAGGGGTGGGCTAGAAGAGGGGGGAACGCAGAGAGGAGAGAGAGAGAGAGAGCGATGAGAGAGAGATGAAGAGAAGATGTAAGAGAGAGAGCAGCTGACAGAAGGGAGGGCAGTGACAGGGCGTGGAAGGGATTGAGAGAGGGATGAGAGAAGAGAGAGAGAGGGCATGAGAGTGGGGAACAGAAGTGGCAGAGAGGGAGGGGATGGGGAGACAGAGAAGGTGGGCAGTGAGGGCGAGAGAGGGAAGAGCCGGAGAGAAGGTGCGGTGCGAAGAGTGAGAGAGAGAGAGACGAAAGAGAGAGAGAGGCGAGAGGAGAAGAAAGAGAGACGAAAGAGAGAGCAGAGGCGAGAGAAAGTAGGAGTATG
>NW_014579922.1:4672-5567 GCF_000485595.1 Priapulus caudatus | reverse complement strand
CTCTCTCTCTCTCTCTCTCTCTCTCTCTCTTTCTCTCCCTGTCTGTCTCTATCCCTCTCTGTCTTTCTCTTCATCTATCTACTCTCTCGCCCCCTCTCTCACCTCTCTTCCTCTCTCTATCTATCTATCTATCTATCTATCTCTCCCCCTCCCCAACTCTCTCTCTTACCCCCCTCCCTAACACAATCTATCTCCCCTCTCGATCTCCCCTTCACTCACTCACAACCCTAATCCCTACCCTAACCCTAACTCTAACCCTATAGCTACTATAGCGCGCTATTTATTTGTTTAGTGCGCTCGAGGGCACAATTTAATGAACTTAGCCGTCAACACAATCACTGGCATTGTTGCCGGCTGGCTATAAATGGTGGCCATTGTGAGCGCCACAGCGGCTGCACTAATGGGGGCCGCAGCATCCAGTGGCAGCATCGCCCCCCCTAGCGGTAAATTAATAAACAGCTAGTAGTCACAATAACGTTTAGCCAGCGCCAACACTTCCTCGTCCGACCCCCCACNGGCTGCGGGGATTTCCTCATCTATTGTCCACACGGCGGCAGCGGGCGCCGCGGTCTGGCAGAGGATGAGGATGAGAAGGAGAGGGACGTGGGGAAGAAGGGAGTAGCGGTAGGGAGGAGGAGGGCGAGGGAAGTGGGGAAGGGAGCGCCGAAGTCTAGCAGAGAAGGAGGATGAGAAGGAGAGGGACGTAGGGGAGAAGGGAGAGAAGTGGGAAGGGGAGAAGGGGAGGGTAGCGGTAGGAGAGAGGGGGGAGGAGGGAGAGAGAGAAGTGGGGGAGGGGCGCCGCAGCTTGGCAGGGGATGAGAAGGAGAGGGACGTGAGGGAGAAGGGAGAGAAGTGGGAAGGGAAGAGAAGTGGGAAGGGGAGAAGGGGAGGGTAG
>NW_014579922.1:0-3031 GCF_000485595.1 Priapulus caudatus | reverse complement strand
AATATATATATATATATATATATATATAACGTAATGATAGTAAATAAATGCAGTACACAAGTAACGCATGTCTGCCCCACGGCCTCCTCTTTTACAGCCTTCTCCCCCCCCCCCACAATCTTCTCTCCCACGGCCTCCGCAGCCGCCCCCATGAGACACTACAGAGCCGAGTTCTCATGGCATGATTAGCGCTTATATTATGCTGGGCGTGGGTAGCAGAAGCTCGCAGGCACAGGCTGAGGGAGAGAGTGAGAGTATATATACATAGAGAGAGAGTGTGTGTGTGTGTGTGTGACAGATAGATAGATAGATAGTAGTCGATGATAGTATAGATAGCTTAGATGATACGATAGATAGATAGATAGATAGATAGATAGTATAGATTAGATAGATAGATAGATCAGATAGATTAGATAGATAGATTAGATTAGATAGGATGGGTAGAGAGATAGCGACGCGTTCAGCGCGAGAGCGAAGAGCGAAGAGCACGCGCATGCGGAGAGAGAGAGAGGGAGGAGCAGTGAGAGATGAGGAGGATGATTGAGACTGAGAGAGATGGGAAGAAGAGGAAGAGAGCGTACACACAGAGAGATATTCTAGAGACTGAGTGAGAGGATATGTTGCGCGCGGCGCGCGAGATGACAGGGGATATGAGAGAGAGTGATGTGAGACTGAGGAGAGAGAGAGTAGAGAAAGGTGCGCGGCTAGCAGACGATCACGACGCCTGTCAAACTCATTACGCTGTCTGTCAACACGCTCCTGTGAATGCAGGCCGCCGTTCGCTCGCTGTTTGCCGATGCTGCTGGTGTCGGTCGCCGCGCAAATGAAGGCAACAGACTCGGCTCCGTGCGCTGCGCTGCATGCGTTTGTGTTGCGGGCGCTTGCAGTGCGTGCTGCCTCGTGCGTGGCGTGCGTGCGTTGCGTATGCGCTCGTGCCGGCGGGCGGTCTGCGTCGGCGCCGGGCGCGGGCGGTGGCGGGGGGTCGGCTTCGCCGGGGGCTGCGCTGCGTGGTGGCGCGTGCGTGGTCGTGGCCGGGTGCGTGCCGGTCGCGGCGCGGCGTGGCGTGTCTGCGTGGCGCCCGCCTCTCTCGCGCCGCTTGCTCTGCGCTCGTCTTCCGCCTAGGCGCGTTCGGCGCCGCGCCATTGGGGCGATCGCAATCTCGTCCAGCTTTCCGGGCCGTCGGTAGGAGCATGAAGTCGCGCTGCGTGGCGAGGGCGCAGTCGTCTATGGTACCACAGGTAGAGCCGGGGAGAGAGGAGAGCGCAGGAGTAGGTTGAGAAAGGAGGTTACAGCTGCGACGAGAAAAGTAGAGGGAGACCCGAGCCACAATGGAAGAAAGATGAGCAGCGAGAGAAGCGCGGCGATGAGATAGACGGAGTAGTGTGACGAGACGGACGCTCCTGCGGAGATGAAAGAGAGAGGAGAGAGAAAGGAGAGGGGAATGAGATTGACGAGAGATGAGAGCAATGACTGGATATGTGAGAGAGAGGAGAGAGTCGGAGAGAGTATAGCCCTGAGATGCGCCTGGAGTAAGACATACGCGGCACAGACACTACCTGCCGCAAAATGGCACCGCCGCTACGCAAAGGAGCATATTACACTGATAACAATATGCATGTCTTACGCACATCGTCCGCCCGTGTTGCACACCACACGCTACGCTCGCGTCGTGACGCTGTGCGGCGCGAGGGCTCGAGAGGGACGTCGCAGCACACAGCACGGCATGAGCGAGTCACCGCTCACACACGTATCACAGCTCCTTTCTCCTCTCTTTGATCAGTAGTCTTTGGTTCCATCAGAGTTCTCTGTTCCCGTGCGCTCTCTCTTCTATCTTTCTTCTCCTCTCTTCCGGTCGAAAGCTTCAGCCGAGCACCTACCAGCTGGACCACAACTGACAGCTGCGCTCATTAAAGTACTCGGTCAATATATCACATAGCGATATGATGGAGTAAGGCCAGGCTGGTTTCACCCAGCTCACTATCATTACTGTTGTCAACCTGCCAACCGGTTTACGTTACAAGCTTATCGCTCCGTAGAGAGAGATGAGAGAGTATGAGGAGCGGACGAGAGGATGAGATGTGGAGAGAAGTGAGATCGAGATGAGAGATGGAGGATCTGAGAGAGATTGAGAGATGAGAAACGAGAGAGAGAGAGGATGAGAGATGATGGGTGAGATGAGAAGATGAGAGAAGAGAGAAATGATGAGGAGACTGTGATGGAGAGAGTAGAGAGATGAGCAGGTCAGAGAGCAGTAGTCCGGAAGAGAAATGAGTTACAAAGAAAAATAAAATGGAGAGCATGGAGTACGCGGATGAACCCGATCGAGCTGAGTAGAATAAAGTAATGGAGACGCAGAAAGGGAAGAAAGATAGAGACGGAGAGCGAGAAAGAGAGCAACCATGCACGAGAGAGAAAGAGGGAGCGAGGGAGAGAGGGGGAGAGGGACACGGAAAGAGGAGATGAGGACAAGTAGAGAAGTCAGGTATAAATAATTTTCAAATTCGGAATGACTGTCAAATTGATTTGACTCTGTACGTGCCGCCGCATTGTTTTTTTATGGCACCGTGTTAATGGATTATCATTGTTTGACACCATGGCATTGTTTTACCATTGTTTTTCATCATGCTATTGTCTTATCATTGTATAACCTCGCGCTATTGTTTTATCATTAACATACAACACATATCAATAGCTGCAGGGCACTATATCTGACAGAGACCTCACGTAAACCGAATCTATACCACAGCATCTAAGCATGTCACACGTACACGGTGTCACGTGTCATGCGCTCTACTAAGACACGTTATTTATTATCGCGGCAGTAATCGGAGCCTAAATAAATGACTAATCGTAAATAACGGCAAAGAACACAAGATGGCGGCGGACACAACCCTGTCACATGTCAAAAGCTATAATAAGACACATGTTCATAATTATCGCTGTGATAACCAGAACCTAAAGAAATCAACTAATTACAAATGACGGCGAAAAAAAACAAGATGGCGACGAACGGAAAACAAGATGGCGGCGG
>NW_014579921.1:22258-23532 GCF_000485595.1 Priapulus caudatus | reverse complement strand
CACTCAAACTCCGACGACAGTAACACGACAATTCTGACAGCGTCCGCGCATTCACGTTCTTTCCTATATACACGAACCGCTACTGTTTCCCTCCCCCCTAGCAATATACACGCGTATACACGCGCGCGTGCATACATACACGCGCTCTTTAAATTATCCTCTCCTATAAAGGGAGCATTGACAGTACTTTCGTTCTAAGATAGTATTGACAGTAAGCTGGACTAAATTAATGTCGCGTGTTAGATTTCAATACGGACTCGGAACAAAAACCTATTTAACTATCAAATTTCGCTGCTGCTAGCAGAACGGGTTTATGAGATAATTTCATGAAATGATTCATTCTGCGGCCGTTTAAACGGTAGAGAAATGAGCCGCAATGTATAAATTACAAGCTTTAGTTTTGCATTATTATTTAAATTTACGAACGCCCATTTACTTGCTAATGAATATTGGTTTAAGTTATAATGGGGGAATATAGACCGTTCGCACCTATACTTGTTCTAGCGCGTGCGCGCACGTGAAAAGGTGCACGCACGCACAAAAGTGCACGCACGCACAAAAGTGCACGCACGGTACAAAGGTGCACGCACACACAAAGGTGGCACGCACGCCAGAGGTTCTGCACGCACGTGAAAGGTGGCATGCACGCACCAAGGTGCACGCACGCAACCAAAGGTGCACGCACGTGAAAAGGTGCACGCACCACAAAGGTGGCACGCACGTGAAAAGGTGCACGCACGCAACAAAGTGCACACACGCACAAATGTCACGCATGTGGAAAGGTGCTCACGCACAAAGTGGCACGCATGTGAACGGGACGCCAACATCGCAGCGTACACGCGCTGACATACGGCGCGTCTCTCAGCTTTCCTCTCTCTCGCTCTCTCTCTACCTCCTCTCCCTCTCTCTCCCTCTCTCCACTCTCTCTTTCTTTTCCTACCGTCTCTCTCTCTACTCTCTCTCTCTCTCTCTACCTCTCTCTCTCTCTCTCTCTCTCTATTCGATCGTTAGCAGCAGTAGCTACTTCATCTGTTAGCGGAGGCCACGATTCAGGGCCGCCTGCATTATGGAGGCTGCGAGCAAAAAGCTTTCGCTGCCGTTTAATTATGCAGAAACGCTAGTTGACGTTTTATCATCGCCGAAAGTAGATTCAATTTCTAATTTTTGAGAAAACCCGAGAGAGTGAGTGCGCGAGATAGAGAGAGAGAGAGAGAGAAAGTTAAAGAGCGAAAGAGAGAGTCATTTCGCTATAATGCCCAACATTAAATTTTTAT
>NW_014579921.1:19633-21345 GCF_000485595.1 Priapulus caudatus | reverse complement strand
CTAATGAGGGAGAGTCTATTCCCCTATATACAGTATTGCAGTCTATCTGCTCCTAGCATGCATACCTAATGCCGGTACCTAATGAGGGAGAGTCTATTCCCCTATATACAGTATTGCAGTCTATCTGCTCCTAGCATGCATACCTAATGCCGGTACCTAATGAGGGAGAATTAATCTATCGCCCTATATACTACAATGTTGCGGCCTGTCTGTCTGTCTGTCGGTGCCTTACATGCATACCTACTAACATAAGGAGCCAGGTCTTCTGGGGCGCACGTGCGCGTACTGGCAAGAGACGTTTGATGTTGCGTAATTGCTAAAAGCTCTGACATCTTTATTCGATTAGAGCGGCGGCAAGGATCGCTGATCGCTGATCTTTGATGAATAATAATGTGCAGAGCGAGAGAGGGGGAGAGGAAGAGAGAAGGGAGNCTCTCTCTCTCTGCCACCGATTTCTCGCACGCTGGACAATTACTAAAATTCTGTTATAAGCGCCGTATGTATTCATCTTGATGATTTCTAAGCGACTACAGCCGCTACGATGTCTCATAATTCGCGCTTTCTTCTCTGTGTCTCCCTCACAAGCGTGCCTATGGTTTAAGAGGTCCCGTTACACATAGGCTACATTATTGCTGTCGCTCTACCCATGCACGAGTTGCATTACCATAGCACTGTCTGCCTCACGCATGCATGCCTAATATGCCTAATATGCCTAATATGCCTAATATGCCTAATATGCCTAATATGCCTAATATGCCTAATATGCATGCTTAATAAGGTGCGTAAACTTATGCCCCTGTATACTACGGTGTTGTAGTCTATCTGCCCTTCGCATGCATAAGCAGGGTAAATCTATCACCCTATATACAACAGTATTGTAGTCTGTCTGAACCTAGCATACATAAGGTGGGTAAACTTATTCCCCTGTATACTGCAGTATTGCCGTCTGCCTGTGCCTTACATGCATGCTAAATGCGGGTGAACCTATCTCCCTATATACTACAGTATTGCAGTCTATCTGCTTCTAGCATGCATGCCTAAGGTTGGTAAACCTATCCCCCTATATACTACAGTATTGCCGTCTATCTGCTCCTAGCATGCATACCAAATGTCGGGACCTAATGCGGTTGAACCTATCCCCCTATATACTACAGTATTGCAGTCTATCTGCTTCTAGCATGCATGCCTACGGTTGGTAAACCTATCCCCCTATATACTACAGTATTGCAGTCTACCTGCTCCTAGCATGCATACCAAATGTCGGGACCTAATGAGGGAGAGTGTATTCCCCTATATACTACAGTATTGCAGGCTATCTGCTCCTAGCATGCATACCTAATGCCGGGACCTAATGAGGGAGAGTCTATTCCCCTATATACTACAGTATTGCAGTCTATCTGCTCCTAGCATGCATACCTAATACCAGGNAGAGAGAGAGAGAGAGAGAAAGTTAAAGAGCGAAAGAGAGAGTCATTTCGCTATAATGCCCAACATTAAATTTTTATTTAATCATTTTTATTTTATTAAACATTTAATCATTTGCATGATAGAATGCCAAGTACAATAGTCCGCATATGTTAGACAATTTACTATCGCATTTCACCTATCTTACCCTCTCTCCCTCACTCTCTCTCTCTCTCTCTCTCTCTCTCTCTCTCTCTCTCTCTCTCTCTCTCTCTCTCTCTCGCTTACTCTTATCTCATTTGTTCTTT
>NW_014579921.1:12851-18136 GCF_000485595.1 Priapulus caudatus | reverse complement strand
CTCTCTCTCTCTCTCTCTCTCTCTCTCTCTTTCTCTCTCTCTCTATCTCTCTCTTTCTCTCCTCTCTCTCCTCTCTACTCTTTCTCTCGCCTTTGTTGGTTCTCTGGCACCCTTCATTCGCACGCAGCTTCATCTGTCAGCAGTAAGATGTTAAGATTTTATTCACTAGCTTATCTACACAGACATCCTTCGTTGTTTGAATGTTATCAATGTCTTATTAATTGATTATTATTAATTAATTAATTATTAGATGATGTTATTAGGAGATCTCCTATTATATACGCTTGATGTTATGCATGCTTGCTATGGTCCGTAGAGGCCCCTTACCGGTAACTATCGGTAGAGAGAAGGTGAGAGAGATTGAGTGCGAGAGAGAGGGCGAGTGAGAAGGAAAGGGAGAGGGAGAGGGGGAGCGGGGGGAAGTTAGAGAGAGGGAGAGGGGGTTACGACCCCTTACCGGTAACTATCGGTAGAGAGAGAGAGTGTGAGAGAGATTGAGTGAGAAGGAAGAAGTCAGAGAGAGAGAGCGAGAGAGGCGAAGTTAGAGGGAGGGAGAGGGGGGTACGACCTATTACCGGTAACTATCGGTAGAGAGAGGGTGAGAAGGATTGAGTGAGAAGGAGGAAGTTAGAGAGAGAGAGCGAGAGGTCGAGTGAGAAGGAGATAGAGAGAGCGGGGAAGTTAGAGAGAGGGAGAGGGGTGTACGACCCATTACCGGTAACTATGGGTAGAGAGAGGGTGAGAAGGATTGAGTGAGAAGGAGGAAGTTAGAGAGAGAGCGAGAGGGCGAAGTTAGAGAGAGGGAGAGGGGGTACGACCCATTACCGGTAACTATGGGTAGAGAGATGGTGAGAAGGATTGAGTGAGAAAGAGGAAGTTAGAGAGAGAGAGAGAGAGAGAGAGCGAGAGGTCGAGTGAGAAGGAGAGAGAGAGGGGAAATTAGAGAGAGGGAGAGGGGGTACGACCCCTTACCGGTAACTATGGGTAGAGAGAGGGTGAGAAGGATTGAGTGAGAAGGAGGGAGTTAGAGAGAGAGAGAGAGCGAGAGGTCGAGTGAGAAGGAGAGAGAGAGGGGAAGTTAGAGAGAGGGAGAGGGGGTGCGACCCCTTACCGGTAACTATGGGTAGAGAGAGGGTGAGAAGGATTGAGTGAGAAGGAGGAAGTTAGAGAGAGAGAGCGAGAGGTCGAGTGAGAAGGTGAGAGAAAGGGGAAGTTAGAGAGAGGGTGAGGGGGTAAGACCCATTACCGGTAACTATCGGTAGAGAGAGGGTGAGAAGGAGAGAGATGGGAAGTTAGAGAGAGGGAGAGGGGGTACGACCCATTACCGGTAACTATGGGCCGAGAGAGGCTGAGAAGGATTGAGTGAGAAGGAGAGGGAGGGGAAGTTAGAGAGAGAGAGAGAGAGAGAGGGGAGGAGAGGAGGGTACGACCCCTTACCAGTAACTCTCGGTAGAGAGAGTATGAAGGATTGAGTGAGAAGGAGGAAGTTAGAGAGAGAAAGAGAGAGGGGGAGACGGTGAGTAAGAAGGAGAGAGCGAGAGGAGAAAGTTAGAGAGAGAGATAGAGGGGGTGAGAGGGGGAAGTTAGAGAGAGAGAGAGAGAGAGAGAGAGAGAGAGAGAGAAAGCGTACGAGAGGGAGAGGGAGAGAGAGAGAGAGGGTGAGTGAAAAGGAGAGAGAGAAGGGGGAGTTAGAGAAATAGAGAGAGAGAGAGAGGGTGAGTGAAAAGAAGAGAGAAGGGGGAGTTATAGAGAGGGAGAGGGGTACGAGAGAGATGAAGAGAGCACGAGAGAGGGATAGAAAGAGAGAAGGGGAGAGGGAGCGACGGTTTGAGAGTGAGTGTGAGAGAGAGGGCGAGAACGAGCGAAAGAGATAGAGAAGGAGGGAGGGAGAGAGAANGAGAGAGAGAGAGACGTGCAGGGAGACAGATACAATGATAGATGAAGGCGGATTCCCCCATGCAGCTTATTTACAGATATTCGTCCGTGTGTCTGACAACTGTCATGCCATGGTCCGTGGGGCCCTCTCACGGGTAACTATGCGCTGCGGATTCCCGATTGCTGATTCCTGATTCCGTGATGGATGCTTTGCCGTGTCATTATTACATCATCGTCTCCGGAGGATCACGTGCGTGTGAGGAAGCCAATCAAAGCGTCGTCAGTCCCGCCGAAATGTCATAGAATGAACACCCGGACGAATGTCATAGTGCGAGAGGAGATGGCGGAGAGGGAAAGCGGAAAAGGATGGAGGGAGCGAGAAAGCGCGTGAGTTGAGAGCGGATGGGGCAGGAAATGGAGAGACAGACAGATAGAGCGAAAGAGAGAGAATAGGAGAGAGAGACAGACTGAGACAGACAGACAGACAGACAGAGCGAGAAAGAGAATAAGAGAGAGAGAGAGAGAGAGAGAGAGAGAGAGAGAGAGAAGAAGAAGAAGANAAAGAGAGAGAGATTAGCGAGCAAAGAGAATAAAAAGAGGAGAGATAGAAAGAGAGAAGACGAGAAGAGAAGAGAGGAGAGAGAGAGAAGAAAGAAGAGAGAGAGAGAGAGAGAGAGAGGAGAGAGAGGAAAGAAAGAAAGAGAGAGAGAGAGAGAGAGCGGAGCGAGTAGAAGAGAAAAGCGGAACCAGAGTGGCAGAGATGAAGAAGAGAAAGAGAGAGAGGACGAAAGAGAGAGACGGAGAGAGAGAGAGAGAGACGAGAGAGAGGCGAGAGAGAGAGAGCGCGCGCGAGAGATCAAAAAGAGTAGAGAAAAAAGAGAGAGAGGGAGAGAGTAGAGAGAGAGAGAGAGAGAAAGAGAGAGGCGAGGAGGAGACGAGGGTGAACGGCAGAGTGCAGAGAGGGGAGAGAGCGAGAGAGAGAACGATAGAGTAGAGAGACAGAAAGAGAGAGAGAGAGATAGAGGGGGGGATGAGAGAAGATGAGAGAGAGAGAGAGGGAGGAGAGAGAAAGAGAGAGAAAGAGAGAGAGAGAGAGAGAGAGAGAGAGAGGGAGAGAGCGGAACCAGAGTGCAGAGAGGTGAAAGAGAGCGCGGTCGCTCGGTAAAATAATAACATCCGCTCCGATAAGCGCTGCTGTCTGCTCTCGTCAGCTTCCGCCTAATTGGAATTAATCGCTGCGCAGCCCGAGCTAACTTCATGCTTCTTCCCTCCCTCCCTCCTCCTCATCCGAGCCCGAGACGCTGCAAACTCTAGGCGCTGCCGTACACCTGGATCACATCTCTCATCTCTCCTCTCTCTCTCGCTCTCTCTCTCTTCCTCCGTCTCTCTGCCTCTTCTCTGCTCGCTCTCTTTCTCAGGGTTCGTCCCGTCATCCTCCGCCTTCTCCTTTCTTCTCACCCCCTTCTTGCTGCTCTCTCTCTCTCTCTCCTCTTCCTCTGTATTCTCGTCTATTAATCGTATTCTTGCTTATTCTCGCCTCTCTCCGCCGATCTCTTCTTCTTATCTCTCTCGTCCCCTCCTCTTCTCTCGTCCTATCTCTTAATCCTCCGTCTATTATAAATCTTCTTGAAAAGCGTATAAAATCTCACTCTCTTCCTCTCCCTCTCATTCTCTCTCTCTCTCATCTCTCTCTCTCTCCCTCTCCTCCTCTCTCTCAATTCTCCCGTCTTCTCGTCACATTCTCTCTCCTCTCTCTCTCTCTCCTCTCTCTCTTCTCTTTCCGCTCTCTCTCTCTCTCTCGCTCTCTCTCTTTCTCTCTCGCTCTCTTTTTCTTTCCCGCTCTCGCTCTCTTTCTCTTTTTCTTGTTATTTTGCTTTCACTTTCTTTTTCCCTTTCACTCTCTCTCTCGCTCTTGCTCTTGCTCTTCATTTATTTCTTTTTCACTTTCTTCCTCTCGCCTCTCTCTCCGGCTCTCTGCATGTCTCTTTCTCTGTCTCTCCCTCTCTCTTTATCTCCTACCTCTCTTTCTCTGTTTTTTTCTTTCCCCCACCATAAGAACCCCATCTATCACTGCCTCCCTCCCCTTTCCTCCCTCTCCTCTCTCTCTCTCTCTCTGTTTAAAGTGGTGCGTGATGCAATGTGTGATCACATCCCTGCCTCCCCTCCCCTTCCTTCTTCCCTCCCTCCTCTTCTCTTTCCCTTCCCCCTCCCTCCCTCCCTTCCTCACTCGCCTCTCACTGCTTAAATGGGCGCGTGATGCAATGTGTGATTACATGCACTTCGTTCCTCGGCGCGTCATCAGCAGTAGCAGACGCAACTATCACCTCTATCTAACTGTTAGATAGAGGTGATAGTTAGATATAGAGGTGATAGTTAGATATGTGTGTATGTGTTACTGTCATGTATGTGTTATTGGATATGAAGTGAATCTCTGTGTGTATGTGTTACTGTAATGTATGTGTTATTGGATATGAAGTGAATCTGTGTATGTATTACTGTCATCTATGTATTACTGAATGGGAAGTGAATCTCTGTGTGTATGTATTACTGTCATGTATGTGTTATTGGATATGAAGTGAATCTCTGTGTGTATGTGTTACTGTAATGTATGTGTTATTGGATATGAAGTGAATCTGTGTGTATGTATTACTGTAATGTATGTGTTATTGGATATGAAGTGAATCTCTGTGTGTATGTATTACTGTCATGTATGTGTTATTGGATATGAAGTGAATCTCTGTGTGTATGTGTTACTGTAATGTATGTATGACTGGATAGGAAGTGAATATGTATGTGTATTATTGTAATGAATGTATGACTGGATAGGAAGTGAATCTGTGTATGTATTATTGTCGTGTATGTGTTATTGGATATGAAGTGAATCTGTGTGTGTATTATTGTAATGAATGTATGACTGGATAGGAAGTGAATCTGTGTGTGTTACTGCCATGTGTTTAATATTGGTTGGATAGTATGTCTCTATGTGTCACTGTTATTAACTTATCACCTGTGCTGACCTTTATCCACATATGCAATGATGCCATTACTATATTCAGGTATATTATACTTTTTAATGGGTTAGTTACCAGCTCAGTACCAGCTTAGTTACCAGCCTTTACTATAGACTCAGAGTCACTCTGTATTTGGATATGTGTCACTATCATCGCATGCTACAATGTATGAAAGTATGTCTCTGCATGCTATAACCAGTAGCCTAAGCTATGCATGCAATACCATGAGTGAGAGAGAGAGAGAAAGAGAGTGAGAGCGAGAGTGAGAGCGAGAGAGAGAGCGCGAGGGAGAGAGAGTGGGAGAGAGAAAGAGAGAGAGAGCAAGATAAGAGAAAGAGCCAGAGGGAGAGAGTGTGTGTCTGTTTGAAAGAGAGAGAGAGAGAGAGAGAGAGAGAGAGA
>NW_014579921.1:0-9018 GCF_000485595.1 Priapulus caudatus | reverse complement strand
TCTCTCTCTCTCTCTCTCTCTCTCTCTCTCTTTCAAACAGACACACACTCTCTCCCTCTGGCTCTTTCTCTTATCTCCCCCCTCTCTTTCTCTCTTCTACACATTTATCTATCAAACAACGAGCCTGCGATCTCCCGCTCCTTCTCTCTACCCTCTGTGAACTTTTCCTTTGACGATATCATTGGATAAAAGATTTATATATTGAAAGCGAAATGGGCGTGCGTAATAGCATTCGCCGTATGCCAGAATTTGCAATATTAATGTGTTTCTGGTCATTATTACAATGCAACGCGCAAAGAAAACTGCGGCAGCGAATTGTAATCAAAAATTGTTTAAAAGAAAGAGAGAGAAATACTGTGATGTTAAATCTCCAGGCTATTCCTGATCGATTTCTCGAGATCGATGAGTTTCCGATGACGGACATCGTGGCGCCGTGTCGTCGATACTGTTGCCGATGCTTGTCTGTGTGTTATTGACGCAACATCTTGCAACATTTCGCAACATTTCGCAACATTTCGCAACATTTGCCAACATTTATCAGCAATGTATCAATAGAGCATCTTGCTCCAATATAAAATATATATATATATTATATATATATATATATAATTATATATATCTCGCATACACGAGTTGATCCTTGCCACTACATTGCCTGGAGATCGAATATTTCTTTTATATAATACATATATATATATATATATATATATACGTATATATATATGTATATATATATATATATATTATAATATCTTAATAACCGATAATTACAATGTAAAGTGATATGATCGTGCCAAGGTTTTAGGATTATTGTGTCGCGGCGATTTGCGGTGAAGCCTCTACGGGTCTGCAAGCTATATTGTCATCATACCCGTGCAATCGCGCCAATGCAAAGTCATAGGTAAGGACTAATACGATCTCAAAATCGATGTTCGGAGAGCATGTGATGTTCGGACGAGAGTGATGTGTTAGTGAGCATCGTGCGCATCCCCGTGCAAGAGAGAGGGGGAGAGCGAGAGAGAAAGAGAGAGAGAGAGAGACACGAGAGAGAGAGAGACGAGAGAGAGGAGAGAGAAAGAGCGGAGAGAGGGGGAGAGAGAGAGAAGAGAGAGAGAGAGAGGGAGAGAGAGAGTGAGAGAGAGAGAGAGAGAGAGAGGCGAGAGAGATAGAGAAGAGAGAGAGAGAGAGAGAGAGAGAAGAGAAAGAGGAGAGAGAGCGAGAGAGAGAGAGAGTAAGAGAAGGAAGAGAGAGAGCCGCGACGAGAGAGAGAGAGAGAGAGCGAGAGAGAGAGCGCGCGCGAAAGAGAGAGGAGAGAGAGAGAGAGAGAGAGAGAAGAAGAGAGAGAGAGAGGAGAGAGAGAGAAAGAAAGAGAGAGAGAGAGAGAAGGAGAGAGAGAGACGCGAAGAGAGCGCGCGCCGAGAAGGAAGAGAGAGAGAGAGAGACGCGTGCGCGAGAGAGAGAGAGAGAGAGAGCGAGAAGAAGAGAAAGGCGCGCGCCGCGGCGAGAGACGAGAGAGAGAAGAGAGAGAGAGAGAGATGAGAGGAGAAGGAGAGAGAGAGAGGATGAGAGAGAGTGACGTGAGCGAAAACATACGTTACAACGAACGTATTGATTTTGCTTTCTACACATTTCCTTTCTACCTCTACTACACCTTCTATTTGTGACTTACAATTGCGTTCGCGGAACATTATCCGATGTTCAATAAATCATCAGTGTATAACATTATCACTGCATTCACGAGACGTATTCCTTACTCACCCTTTGATTCTGCTACTACGAACTTGACAATCGAAAACGTCGGTGCAAAAAAAGACTTCGGCCTTCAAGTATCGGTTTTATGTCAGCGTTTTGAGTGGATATTTTTTTCCTTTCTCTTCATACATGCATAAGCACCGTAGCGATAAGTTGTCAGCTAGACTTTCCTGCGTTTACTGGGAAAATAAACCTTCGACAATGGCGCATTAGTTAGTGGTTACATAATTATTCGCTTAGTTGAGTGAGTCTAGCTGGGGTCCCCGCGTGCATTTACCACTTAAAAACTAAAGACTTGCCCCGAAGCTTGAAAAAGCAGGCGTTATAATTAGGGGCTTCGCAGAAACGCAAGAAACCGAATTTCAGAATTCCGAAAAATTTAATTCTAAAATTAAATATCGAGTCCGTCCGCCTAGCGACCCCTCCCCCGCGCACATACACCCACCCCCTTGCCTATACCCTTCCCTCACCCCTACACACCCCACAACCACACACTCCGTCTCTCCCCCCTACACCCCACAACCACACACCCCCTTCTTGCCGCCTACACACCCCCGTCTCTCTCCTAAACCCTCAGCCACACTCACCGTCTCTCCCCCTACCACCGCCCGTCTCTCCCCTACACCCCGTCTCTCCCTTACACCCCTCTCTCACCCTACACCCCCGTCTCTCCCCCTACACCGCCCTCTCTCTCCCTACCCCGTCTCCCCTACACCCCGTCTTCCCCTCACCCGTCTCTCCCTACATCCCCGTCTCTCCGCCTACACCCGTCCTCCCCTAACCCCGTTCTCTCCCCCTCCACCCCGTCTTCCTCCTAACACCACGTTCTCTCCCTACACGCCCGTCTCTCCCTCCACCCCCGTCTCTCCCTACATCCCCGGTCTCTCCGCCTACACCCGTCTTCCCCTACACCCGTCTCTCCCCTAGCACCTCCGTCTCTCCCCCCACCAGCCCGTCTCTCCTCTCCCCCGTCTCTCCCCCACACCACCCTCTTTTCCCCTAAACCCCGTCTCTCCCCCTACACCCCCGCTCCTCTTCCCCTACACTCCGTCTCTCCTCTAACCGTCTCTCCTACAACCCGTTCTCCCCTACACTTTCGCCTCTCCCCTAACCCCCACCCGTCTTTCCCCTAACCCGTCTCTCCCCCCTACATCCCCCGGTCTCTCCCCCTACACCCGTCTCTCCCCCTACACCCTCTCTCCCCCACACCCCCGTGCCCCTACCCCCGTCTCTCCCCCCTACACCCCCGTCTCTCCCCTCCACCCGTTCTCCCCTACACCCCCGTCTCTCCACCTACAGACCCCCGTTTCCCCTACACCCCGTCCTCCCCCCCTAAACCCCGCTCTCCTCCACACACACCCCCGTCTCTCCCCTACAATCCCCGTCTCCCTCCTACAACCCCGGTCTCTCCCCCGCACCCCCGTCTGCTCCCTCCACGCCCGTCTCTCCGCCTACACCCCCGATCTCTTCGCCCCCTAACCCCGTCATCTCTCTTCCCTACCCCCAGTCTCTCCCCCTACACCCCCGTCTCTCCCCTACACCCCGTCTCTCGCCTACACCCCGTTCTCTCCCTACACCCCGTCTCCCCTACACCCCGTCTCTCGCCTCCACCCCCGTCTCTCCCATACAATCCCCGTCTCTCGCCTACACCCCCGTTCTCCCCTACACCGCCCGTCTCTCCCCCTACACCCCGTTCTCCCCCTACACCCCCGCTCTCCCCTACCCCACCGTTCTCCTTCTAACCCCCGTCTCTCGCCCTACAGCCCGTCTCAACCCTACACCCCCGTCGCTCCTTCACATCCCCGCTCTCCCCTACACCCCGTCCTCCCCTACACCCCCGTCTCTCCCCTACAGCCCGGTCTCTCCCCTACCCGCCGTCTCTCGTTCTACACCCCGTCTCTCAGCCCCTACACCCGTCTCTCCCTACACCCCGTCTCTCCCCCTACACGCCCGTCTCTCCCGCTACAGCCCCCGTCTCCTCCATTCTACACCTCGTCTCTCCCCTACACCCCGCGTCTCTCTCTACCCACCCCGTCTCTCCCTACACGCCCCCGTCTCCCCACCTACACCCCGTCTCTCTTTACCACCAACTGCTTCCGTACTCTCCGCTCACCCCGGTCTCTCCCCTACACACCGTCTCTCCCCCTACAGCCACGTCTCTCCCCCCTACACCACCCGTCTCTCTTCTACACCCCGTCTCATCCCCTCACCCCGTCTCTCCTTCTGACACCGCCCGTCCTCTCCCCTACACCCCGTTCTCCTGCCCCTACAACCCCCTCTCTCCACCTACATCCCGTCTCTCCCCTACACCCGTCTTTCCCCTCCAACCCCCGTCTCTCCCCCTACGGCCGCCCGTCTCTCCCTACAGCCCCGTCTCTCCCCTACACCGCGTCTCTCTCCTACACCCCGTCTTCCCCCCTACACCCGCCGTCTCTCCCGTCTAACCCACGTCTCTCACCCCTTACACCCCCGTCTCACATCCCCTACACCCCAGTCTCTCCCCTAACGCCCGTCCTCCCCCTACACCCCCGTCTCTGCCGCCACACCCCGTCTCTCCCCTAACCCCCGTCTCTCCCTACACGCCCCGTCTCTCTTACACCCCCGTCTCTCGCCCTACAGCCCCGTTCTCCCCCTACACCCCCGTCGCTCCTTCACACCCCCGTTCTCCGCCCTACACCCACGTCTCTCGCCCCTACACACCCCTTCTCTCCCCTAACAGCCCCGTCTCTCCCCTACAACCCGTTCATCCTTCTACAACCCCGTCTCTCCCCTACACCCCGTCTCTCTCCCTACACCCCCGTCGCGTCCCCTACCCCCGTCTCTCCCTACACCCCGTCTCTCTTTCTACCCCCGTCTCTCCCCCTACAACCCCGTCTCTCTTCTACACCCCCTCTCTCCTCACAGCCCCGCTCTCCCCCTACACCCGCCGCTCTCCTTCTACACCCCCGTCTTCCCCCTACACTCCGTCTCTCCCTCTACACCCGCCTTCTCCCCCTACAGCCCCGTCTCTCCCCCACACCCCCGTCCTCTCCTTCTACACCCCGTCTCTCCCTACACCCCCGTCCTCTCCTTCTACAGCCCCGTCTCTCAACCCCTACACCCCGTCTCTCCCCTACAACCCGTCTCTCCACCTACACCCCCGTCTCTACCCCTACACCCCCGTCTTCCCTCTCACCCCGTTCTCCCCTACACCCCCGTCTCTCCCCTACACCCCGTCCTCCCCTACAACCCCTCTCTCCCTGCTACACCCGCCGTCTTCTCCCCCTACACCCCGTCTCTCCCCCTCCACCGCGTCCTCCTCCTAACATACCGCCCGTCTCTCGCCCTAACCCCCGCCTCTGCCTACACGCCCCTCTCTCCCTACAGCCCCCGTCTCTCTCTACACCCCCTCTCTCCCCCCTCACCCCGTTCTCCCCCTACCCAACCGTTCTCCCCCTACACCCCCGTCTCTCCTTCTGACACACCCCACAGCCCCACCTTGCTCGTAACCTCGGTGTGTGCTTGACGTGAACATGCAGAGCAGGAATGTATTCTCATCAGCCTGACGATGACAGTTGCCGAGCAGAATTTGCTCATACAGGCGCTGACGTGACAGGTTCTGCCGAGCCTGATTATTGCGATTCAACGTCTCTGTCGTTCACACGACAACGTCACGTTGAACGAGAGAGAGAAGAGAGAGAAGAGAGAGAGAGAGAAAGAGAGAGAGAGAGAGCAGAGAGACGAGCAAGGAAATAGAGAAGACAAGTGGGAAAAAGAGAGAGAGGAGTGAGAGGCCGAGAGAGAGGAGAGAAAGAGAATGAGAGGAGAGAAGAGAGAGAGAGAGAGAGAAGGAGAGAGAGCAACGAGAGCGAGAGTAGAGAGAGAGAGAGAGAGGAGAGAGAGAGAGAGAGAGGAGAGAGAGAAAAGATAGAGAGAGTGAGTAGTGAGAGACTAATTAGATAGGGAGAGAGCGAGAGAGAGCAGAGAGAGAGAGCAGAGAGAGAGAGATGCGAGCAAGAGCGCGTCAAGCGAGAGAGCAAGCGAGAGCCGAGAGAGAGAGAGAGAGAGAGATGAAGAGAGAGAGAGCAGAGAGAGAGAGAAGAGAGAGAGAGAGAGAGAGGAGAGAAGAGCGAGCGAGGCCGAGAGAGAGAGAGAGAGAGAGAAGAGAGAGAGGAGAGTAGAGAGACGAGGAGAGAGAGAGAGAGAAGAGAGAAGAGAGAGACCGGTGCGGTATATAGAAGGCATACAAGCTTATCTGATGATAATTTTGCTATTATATCCCGTGTCTCCGCGCTCTTGATTCCGCCATGCAGCGAACATGGCCGGCACAGCACCACCGATTAGCACCACGTCAAGCCAAGCGTTAGGCGGTGAAGTGACGCACCCTAGCCTACGCCATGTTTGGCTGTGCTGCTGCTGCTGCTGCTACTGCTGCTGCTGAGTGACGGTGATGGTCTCCTGGCTGCTCTGCTACTGTGCTACTGCTGCTGCTGCTGCGCGTGAGGTACTGCTGCTGCTGCTGCTGTGGTCGGGGTGTGGTGCTACTGCTGCTGCGTGGCTGCTGCTGCCCTACTCTGCTTCTACTGATGGTGGTGGTGATGCTGCTGCTTGCTGGCTGGTAGTGGTAGGTGGCGCTGCTGCTGCTGCTGCTGTTTGCTGCTGCTACTGCTGCTAACTTTGTGTCTGCTGGCGGTGATGGTCTGCTTACTGCTGCTGCTGCTACGCTAACTGCGTCTACTGCGTGCTGCTTGCTGGGGTAGTGGTTGGTGGTGGTGTCTTGCTGCATGCTGCTGCGCGCTGCTGGCTACTGATGCTACTGCTGCTCTACTGGCTGGTGGCTGGTGAATGCGCTTGCTGCTGCTGGTGGTGGTGGTGCTGCTGCGTGCTGCTTCGCTGCTGGTGGTGGTGGTCGTGGTGGTGTGGTGCTGCTGCTCGCTGCTGCTGCTGCTGCTGCTGCGGCTGCTGGGTGGTGGTAAGTGGTGAAACTGGTGGTGGTGGTGCGTGGTGGTGGGTGCTGTGCTGCTGCTTGCTCTCTCTACTGCTGGTAGTGGTGATGATGGTGGTGCTGATGATGGTGGTGGGTGGTGGTGGTGGTGGTGGTGGTTGTGTGGTGGTGGTGGTGGTGGTCGGTGCTGGGCGTGCAGGCTGCTGCTTCTACTGGCGGTAGTGGCGTGATCGATGGTGGTGATTGATGATGGCTGGTGCGCGGCGCGGCGGGCTGGAGCAAAAGAGCGGTGGGCGTGAGTGGAGCGGAATATATCCGCGACAGCTGGATGAGGTGTTGTTGAGTTGTGGTGTCTTGTGTGTGTGTGTTGCGTTGTGTGTGTGTGTGTGTGTGTTGTGTTGTGTGTGTGTGCGTGTGTGTGTTTGTGTGTGTGTGGTGTGGTGCGCTGTGTGGTGTGGTGTGTGCTGTTGTGTGTGATGTGGTGTATGTGTGTGTGGTGTGTGTGTGTGTTGTGCTGTGTGTGTGCGTGGTTGTGTGTGTGGTGTGTGTGTGTGTGTGTGTGTGTATGTGGTGTGTGTGTGTGTTGCTGTGTGTGTGTGTGTGTGTGTGTTGTGTGTGTGTGTATGTCTGTTGTGTGTGTGTGTGTGTGTGTGTGTGTGCGTGTGCTGTCGTCGTGTGTGTGTATGGGCGTTGTGTGTGTGTGTGTGCCGCGCGCGTGTCGTGTGTGTGCTGTGTGTGTGTGTGTGTTGTGTGCGTGTGTGTGGCGTGTGTGTGTGTGTGTTGTGTGTGTTGTGTGTGTGTGTGTGCTAGTCCTGTCTCGTGTGTAGGCGTGTGGTGTGTGTGTGGTGGTTGTATGTTGTGTGTGTATGCTGTGTGTGTGTGTGTGTATTGTGTGTGTTTGTGATGTATGTGTGTTGTGTGGTGGTGTGTGTGTGTCGTGTGTGTGTTGTGTGTGTTTGTGTGTTGTTTGTGTGTGCTGTGATTGGCGTGTGTGCTGTGTGTGTGTGGCGTGCTGTGTGTGTGTGTGTGTGTCGTGTGTGTGTTGTGTGTGTTTGCGTGTGTTTAGGGTGTGGCGTGAGTGTTGTGTGTGTGCGGTGTCTGTCGTGTGTGGCGTAGCGTGTGGTGTGTCGTGCGCGTTGCGCGTGATACGACAAGCAAGCCCATAATGAACAGACGAAGTAGCGCTCCACGCGCACGCACACGCACACGCACACGCCACGACACGCACACGCAGCCGCACACCACCGGCACAATAAACACTTCACACGCATGTCCCACACAAACGCAGATCAAATGCGGTTATGAATAGGACTGCAAGTTTTGTCTTGAATTTTATTTTTGAATTATTGTAAAACAGATTGTCAAAAGAATATTTTGCTTTTCATACGTAGTCGAGTGCATTTTTCATTTCAATAGCCCTTTCATTTTCAATTTTCTCTTTTCCCTACATCTTATTTCTTTTTTCTTCCTACTTTCAACTTAGCTCTATCATAAAACTCAATACCCCCAATAAATCTTCTCTTCACTCCTCTCTCTCTCCTCTCTCTCTTCCCCCTATCTCCTCTCTCCGTCTCTCTTCTCTCTCTTTCTCTCTCTCTCTCTCTCTCCTCTCTCTCATCTCTCGTCTATATATATATTTTTCCCCCTCCCTCTTTGTATATCTTGTCTCTCTCTGCC
This sequence comes from Priapulus caudatus, assembly GCF_000485595.1. NCBI lineage: Eukaryota > Metazoa > Priapulida > Priapulimorpha > Priapulimorphida > Priapulidae > Priapulus > Priapulus caudatus. The sequence continues at coordinate 665 of NW_014579921.1, read as the reverse complement.
ATCTCTACGTCATACTAATTCTATCACTCCTCTCTCTCTCTCTTTCTCTCTCTCTCTCTTCTCTTTCTTTTCTCTCTCTCTCTCTCTCTCTCATCTCTCTCTTCTCTCTCGTCATCTCTCTTCTCCTTCCCTCTTTCACGTTATTCTCTTCCTTCTCGCGCTGTCACTAGCCTCTTCTCTCCTTCTCGCTGGTCAACTTCTCTTTCTCTCTCTCTCGTCTTCTCTTTCCTCTCTCAATTCTCTCTCTCCCATCTCTCTCCTTCTTTCCTTCTCTCTCCTTCTCTTTTCTCTCTCTCCTTCTCCCTCTATTTTCTTCTCTTTCTTTTCCCCTCTCTCTTTCTCTCTTTCTCCTTCTCTCTCACTTGCCTTCTCTCTCGCTTTTTCTCCTACTCTCTCTCTCCTTCTCTCTCTCCCTCTTTATTCGTATTACCATATTGCTTTCGGCTATGTGTAACTATGTCAGCCATTAGGCCGGTTCGTCATGAGAAGGAATCTCGCTGACACTTACTAACTAGGAGTTCTCACGAATCCGGTGCGCGCAGAAAACAACCACTTAGTCACCGTTCCTGTCTGGCCATCCATCCCCCATCGCGTGCGCGTGCTCTCTCTCTCTCTCTCTCTCTCTCTCTCTCTCTCTCTCTCTCTCTCTCTCTCTCTCTCTCTCT
>NW_014579920.1:11147-23541 GCF_000485595.1 Priapulus caudatus | reverse complement strand
TCCACTTCTCCCTTTTCTCCCTTTCCTCCTCCTTTCCTCCTTTTCCCCAGGCTATTTCCTTCTTTCTCCCCCCCCCTCCTCCTCGCTATTCTACCACCAGCTGTCTCCCCCTTCCTCCTACTCCATCCCACCTTCTCCCTTCTCCCCTCTCCTTCTTCCACCCTCGTCCATGGGTTATTTATATCTTCCCCCGCTCCTCCTTCTTCCCTACTTCCCCATCTCTCTCCCTTCCGTCCACCAAGCCCTCAGCTTACTACTCCCGTCTCTTCTTCTCCACCAGCTTCTCCCTTTCTCCCCTCCTACTTTACTTACTCTCTTCCACCAGCCGCTTTACTTCCCCCTCCTCCTTCTCCACTCAGTTTCTCCCCTTCCTATCCTTTCCCTCCACACCTTCTCCTTAACTCCTCCCTCCTCCTCCTTTGCCATCCACCAAACCTTATTCTCCCTTCTCTCCCTCCCCTACCTCCTTACTTTCCACCAGTTCCTCCCACTCCTGCCTCCTATCTCCTCCAGCAAAAAACTTACTCCCTTACTCTCCCCTCTCCCCCCTCCCTCCACCCCAGCTTACCCCTCCTTGTCTTTCTATCCTTATCTACTCCCTTCTCCCCCTCCTCCTTACGTACTTCCACCAGTCTTTCTCACCCCTCCTCCTTCCCTCCCCTTCTTCTGCCCCCTCCTCTTCTTCCTCTCCACCAAGCTTATCTCCCCTTCCTTGCCTTCTACTTCCTATCCAGCTTCTTTCCCTTTCTCCCCCTCCTTTCCTTCTCCACCAGCTTTTACTCCCTCTCTTCTATACTCTCTCCACCAGCTTCTCCCTTTACTTCCCCCTCCATACTCTCCCTTTCTCCACCAAGCTTCTCCCCTCCTCCTTCTTCTCCACCACCTTTATCTTCTCCCTTCTCCCCCTACTTTTTTTTCCTCTTCTTTTTTCCCACCCTCCACAGTCTTCTTCCCTTCTCCCTCCTCCTTCCTCCTTTCTTGTCTCCACCAGCTTTTCCTTCTCCCCCCTCTTCCTCTCTCCTTCTCCACCACACTTCTCCCTCTCCTGTCCTTCCTCACAGCTTCTCCCCCTCGCTTCCTCCGCCGGCCACCAGCTTTCTCCCCCTATCCTCCTTTCGGCCTTCCCCTTGTCCACCCGCCCCAGCCCAGCTTCTCCCCCCCTCCTCCTCCTCCACCAGCCTTCTCCCCCTACCTCCTGTACTCCACCCACCTTTACTTCCCTTCCTCCCCCCCTCCTCCTATCTCCACCACCCTTATCCCACTTCTCCCCCTCTTCTTCCCCCTCCTCCTCTCACCACCTGTCTCCCTCTCGCTTCCTTCTCACCAAGCTTCTCCCCCTTCTCTCCTCTTCCCACAGCTTCTCCCCCTCCTCCTTTTCTTCCTCCCCTCCACCAGCTTTCTCCTCCCTCCTCCTCTCTCCCCAGCTTCTTCCCCCTCCTCCTTTCTCCACCCACCTTTCTCCCTTTTCTTCCCCCTCTCCTCCTCCAACCAGCGTTCTCGCCCCTCCTCTATCCTCCACCACCTTCTCTCTTCTCCCCCTTCTTTCTCCTCCACCAGCTCTCTCCCTTTCTACCCGTCCTCCTTCCTTTCTCCACCAGTTACTCCGCCTCCTTCCTCCTCCTCCACCAGCTTTCTCCTTCTTCCCCCTTTCCTCCTTCTCCACCAGCTTCTTTCCCCTCCTCCTTCTCCACATCCTTTCTCCCTTCTGTCCCCTCCTCCTTCTTCCACCAGCTTCTCCCCTCCTCCTTCTCCCTTATACTCCCCTCCTCCTCCTCCCCAGCTTTCTCCCCCCTCCTCCTTTCGTTCCACCACCTTCTCTCTTCTCCCCCATCTTCCGCTTCTCCACCAGCTTTCTTTCCCTGTATCCCGCCCTCCTCCTTCTTCACAGCTCTTCCCCCTCCTCCTCCTCCCTCCACCAGCCTCTCCCTTCTCCCCCTCTTCCTCCTCACCAGCTTCTCCTGTCTCCCCCTACCTTCTTACTTCCACAGCTTCTCCCCGCCTCCTCCTCCACCAGGCTTTACTCCCCCTCCTCCTTTTCCTCCTCTCCACCAGCTTCTCCCCCTCCTTCTCCTTTCCACCAGCGGTTACTCCCCCTCTCCTTCTCCACCACCTTCGTTCCCTTATCCCCTTGCCTTTCCTCCTCTCACCAAGCTGCTTTCCCCCTCCTCCTGCTCCACCCAACCTTCTCCCTTCTCCCCTCTTCCTCCTCCACCAGGCTGTCTTACCTTTCTCCCCTCCTCTTTCTCCACCAGCTTTCTCCTCTCCTTCCTCCTCCACCAGCTTACTCCCTTCTCCCCCTCCTCCTTCTCCCATACACCTTTCCCCCTCACCAGCTATCTCCCTTACTCCCTCTCCTTTCTTCCATCCACCTGTCTCCCCTCTTCCTCCTTCTTCACCACCTCTACTCCCTCTCCCCTTTCTCCACCAGCTTCTTCCCCCTCCTCCTGCCTTATACACAGCTGTTCTATCCCCCTCCTCCTGTTTCTTCTTCTTCCTCCACCAGCTTTCCCCCCTCCTCCTTTTCTCCACCCAAGCTTCTTCCCCTCCTCCTTCTTCCACCAACCTTCTCCCTTCTTCCCCCTCTTACCTACCTCCACCAGCTTCTCCCTTCTCCCCCTCCTCCACCAGCTTCTCCCCTTCTCCTTACTTCACCACCTCTCCCTCTCCCCGTTTCCTCCTTCCACCAGCTTCTCCCTTTCCCCCTCCTCCACCAGCTGCTCCCCCTCCTCCTTACTTGCCACCAGCTATTCTTCCCCCTTCGTCTCCTCCTCACCAGCTTCTCCGCTTCTCCCTGTTCTCCTTCTCCATTCACCTGTACTCCCTCCTCCTCCTTCTTCCACCACCTTTCTCCCTTCTCCTACCTTCTCCACCAGCTTCTCCCCCTTCCCTTCCTCCTACACCAGCTGACTCCCCTCCTCCTTCTCTCTCCCCTCACCAGCTTACTCCCCCTCCTCCTGCCTCCACCACTTCTCCCCCTCTCGCTTCTCCACCACCTTCTCCTTCTCCCCCTCCTCCTCCTCCACCAGCTTCTTCCCCCTCCTCCTTCTCCACCACCTTTCTACTCTGGCTCCCCCTACTTCTTCCTCCACCAGCTTCTCCCTTCTCCCCCTCCTACCTTCTCCACCAGCCCCCCCCCCTGCTTCTCCCCCTCCTCCTCCTCCTCCACCAGCTTCTCCCTTTCTCCCCCTCCTCCTTTCTCCACCACTGTTTCTTCCCTTCTCCCCTCCTCCTTCTCCACCAGTATTCTCCCCCCTCCTCCTTCTCCCTTTCTCCCCCTTCCTCCTCCTCCACCAGCTTCTCCCCCTTCCTTCGTGTCTCCACAGCTACTCCTTTCTCCCCCCTCCTCCTTCTCCATCAGCTACTCCCCTCCTCCTTACTACCACCACCTTTCTCCCTTTCTCCCCCTCCTCCTTCTCCACAGCTCTACTCCCCCTCCTCCTTCTTCCACCCACCTTCTCCCTTCTCCCCCTCCTTCCTTCTTCCACACCTTCTCCCTTCTCCCCTACCTCTTTCTCACTCAGTCCATTCTCCCTCCAGCTTAAACTCCCTTTTACTCCCCTCCTCCTACCTCCTCCACCAGTTTCCCCTCCTCCTTTTACTCGTCCCTTCTCCCCCTCCTTCCTCCAGCAGCTTCTCACCCTCCGTCCTTATAACTTCCTTCTCCCCCTCCTTACTCACCAGCTTCTCCCCTCTCCTTCTCCTCAGCTTCTCCCTTCTTCCCCTCCTCACCAGCTTCTCCCCCTCCTTTCTTCTCCACCAGTTTCTCCCTTCTCCCCCTCTCCTTCTCCACCAGCTTACTTCCCCCTCCTCCTCTCCACCACCTTTCTCCCTCTCCCCCTCTTCCTTCTCCAAACAGGCTTTACTCCCTTCTTCCCCGTCTTCCTCTCCACCAGCTTCTCCCTTCATCCCCCTCCTCCTTTCTTCCACCAGCGTCCCCTTCCTCCTCCTCCACCAGCTTCTGCCCCCTCCTCCTTACTCCACCCACCTTTCCCTTTCTCCCCCTCCTCCTTATAGTGTGCAGCATTAGTTGTGCAGATTAGTTTGCACAACCTATCGTAAACACAATAGACGAGCTTTTGTCATTTGCGGTCGGGTCGGGAGGGGCGGGGGTATCTCAAATAGTTTTTCGCATGTCGCAGATTATTTTAGCGCGACACCGGGCACTTTTTAGAATGAATTGATTTAAGAACTTGGGAGTCCTGCTCCTGTTTCGAAAGCCAGTGAATAGATTGCCAAGTCGCATTGAATTTGATTCGAAGTTTGGCTGAATAGGTTTTGCACACGGAACGAAAACAATACCCAGAGGATGGCGCCCACATTGTAAACATAGGCGGGCACCCGCGTACCCCACCTACTCGGCTTAGTACTCGATGGGACTAATCGAGGTGGAGCGAGTAACAGCTTAATGGTAAACGCAAGGTTAAAGTTTGATTTCAAAAGGTTCTTGAATAAAGAGTTGAAAGTATGTTTGGCATTTACATGATTATTAATGAAGCTCTTTCATTGTAAAAAACGTTTATATATGTTTTTGAAAAGCTGTATATTAATTTGTAATTGAAGCATATACATTTGTCGTTTGTTAACTAATTAATTTACTGAAACCAGCAGATTAGATTCGCATTTTCTGGTTGGATTAATGTTTAAAAAGTAATTAAATTAATTTTCAACTTAGTGAAACTTGATCGTTATTTTTGTATTATTTAATTAAAACTTAGAATTTTCAATTGTTAGGGTGATTGATTGAAACAAAGATTTGAACGTTTTGCTGAGTTAATAGTAAAACATGTTCTAAATTCAATTGCAAGTTAGTCAATTTGGGTCCGTTTGTTTTGGAATAAATTGTACATTTAAGAAAATGAATTGTTATCAACAATGATGTTGAATGACATTTAGTATATCAGGGCAATAAAATTTTATTTTGGAAAGTTTGAATTAATTATTTGGAAGTTAATTTAAATTGATTTTACTTATTTTCTGTGGAATTTGATTATATTTAAAATATTAGAATTAAATTTCTCGAAACCATATAACAAGTAATTTGTATTTTATATTATTATTTAATGTTTTTAGAATTGATTTAAAATTGTGTATTTGAAATGTTTTTGAAAGTGATTTTGGAAGGGGATGGCTTTCCCATTTACCTTCACGTTATTCGTGCACTTTTTTGGGAAAAAACGGAATTTTGTCCTTCCAGGATTAAACTAACGCATTAGGGGCCCGTGCGGAAGGTGCCGTTGTGGGATTCGTGCGTTGCGTACGTAAGGTTGCGTGCGTAAATGATGAGCGATGTAGTGAAGTGCGTGCGTTTCACCTTGCTGCAATTTTTGCCGTCGTACTCCTTCCTACCATGCTGGCATTTAAAGTTAAAATCTATTCAAGAATGGAAAATATGTACTAACTGTGATCCAAAAAACACAACGACTTTTTAGTACCTAGTTTGACGCCAGTTAAGGGACTCGTTTTAGGCGCAGGAACGGAAAAATAAAGATTGCTAGTGAAGAAATAACAATTAGCCTCCGTTATTTAGAATCATAGAGGGAATCGCAGGCTCGAAGCGCCCAACACTTAAAGCCGTCTTTTACAAATCTTTATCTAAACTTTTATCCGACGCACAAGTGGCACAACGTAATAACCCTCGAATTGTTGTGCGCCAGCGTCATTCCTTATTGAGAGATAATCACGGTTGGAAAATGGGGTATTTTAAGTGTATATGTGTTATGGTATAATTATTCATTTGACATTATCATTTGATAATAATTTTCAGGCAAAACTTTAACCAAATTAAGTGGAGCTTGCTTAACATACAATTGAAAAACCATTTAACGGTGAGAGTCCGACGGCGTCTGTCGTTGGGTTAAATATAGGGATTAATTATTTTGATTTTCAGAGTAGATTCTACGCATATATTTGGTCGTCGTTTCTATGATTTAAGGGCCAAAATCGTACTCAAGAAATTAAATTTATTTACCGGGACTACGATGGCCAGCTATAGTCGTCTATTAGGGGAACATCCAGAAGTATATAAATAAGCAGGGGGATTTGGGACAGAGGGGAAGGGGGGAGAATTTTTTTGTTAACTATTGGGCTTTCTTTATTTTAAAGGACAGGGGGCATACGCCGAAAACCAAACACCTTCCGGGCGCCATCTTGAATTTTCCAAAAATCCCGCCCGGCCGTCATTTCTTTTAAAAAATTGCTATATCTCGGTTATTAATACCGTCGCAATAACTTTGAAAAATAACTGAAACAGGACCGTAAAATAGGTTTTTTAACTATTTCATACAACAACGTGATGCATTGATCAAGGGACGTTTTTTTGGGCCCAAACTTATATTCTTGGATTAAAAAATTTGGCACCATTAACAAATACAAACTTAAGCCCAAAAAAAAAAAAAAAAAAAAAAAAAAAAATTTTTTATTTGTCCGTTCACGGGGAGAATAGGAGAGTTTGAAAATTTGGGCCAGAATGGCGCAGGTTAATAAAGCTTCTTCATATTTAAAACAAGGAAAGACACAAAGGGGTTCCATATATTTAACAGCGGCCATATTGAAATTCAAAACATTGCCGGATTCAACATTTTTACTTCTGTAACCCACCCCGGTTGGGCATCCATTTAAGGGCACCCTTATATTCCACGAAGGTGATTGCCACAGATTTTCTGTGTATACACACTGATGACAGGAAACCTTCAATATATATTTCAAGATTGAAATGCAACCCAAATGTTTTAAACTGCACATAGCCATGGCTAAAAAAGCGGGAAAAAACCTATCGGGGGACCAAATTACTTAACTTAGTATACCCACTAAAACTATGTTGTTGTATGTTATTTTTTTATTATGATTTTATTAATTTAATTTACCAATGGCACTTTATTGTTTATTAAAAGGTAAACACTTATTAATTATAATTTTAATGGTTTAATTTACTAATTAACAACTATTTAATTACTAATACTAATTACACTATTTCAATTAAAAAAAAAAAAATAAAAATTACGAGAAGAGGAAGGAGGAAAGCCATGATAGTTAGAGGGGAGAAGGGAAGCCGTGTGATGGTTAGAGGAGAAGAGGGAAGCCGTGATGGTTAGAGAGGAGGAAGAGTGAAGGCCCTGAAGGGTTAGAGAGAGAGAGGAAGCCATTGATTGGTTAGAGGGCGAAGGAAGAAAAAGCCATGATAGTTTGGAGGGGAGAGAGGGAAGCCGTGAACCGACTCTGAGCGCGGTGTGATGTTAGAGGGAGAGAGGGAAGCTGTGATTCGGTTAGAGGGAGAAGAAAAGCCATTGAGGGTTAGATAGACGAGAGGGAAGCCAAAAAAAAAAAATTGCCATGAGGTAGAGGGGGAGGAGAGAGAAGAAAAAGCCATGAGGTTAGGAGTAGAGTGAGGAAGCCATTGAGGGGTTTAGAGGGAGAGAGGGAAGCCTTTGATTGGTTAGAGGGAGAGGAGGAAGCGTGATGGTTACTTAGAGGGAGGAGAGAGGGAGAAGAAGCCATGGATGTGTTAGAGGACGAAAGAGGAAGCCATGGAGGGCTTAAGAGGGAGAGAAGGAAAGCCGTCGATGGTTGAGGGAGAGAGGGAAAGCCGTGATTAGGTTATAGGGAGAGAGGATAAGCCGTGATGGTTAAGAGCGGAGAGAAAGAAGCCATGATGGGATTAAAGAGGTTAGAGAAGGGGTTGGAAGGGGGGAGCCGTGATATACCACTAATTCTGTGCATTAAAACCTCTGTGATTACTTGTCAGTCATAAGGTGCGTAATCTGAACTTTTGTGTTTTTAAAAAGGCAATCTGTGGCATCATTCTTCCGTGATGTACACTATTTTTCCGCTGCATCACCTCGTTTGATACTGGTCCAGGTATACGGTGCGTAAACTGAACTTTTGTGTTTTTTAAGAGGCAATCTGTTGCATCATCTCGTGATGTACACTATTCTGTGCATCACTCGTAGTACCTGTCAGTGAGAAAGAGGAAGCCGTGATGGTTAGAGGGAGAGAATGAAGGAGCCAGGAGGTTAGAAAGAGACAGAGGAAGCCATGCAGGGTTATTAAAGGGAGAGAGGAAGCCCATGGAGGTAGAGAGAGAGAGGGAAGGCCATTTGAGGGGTTAGAGCGCGGAGGAGAGAAGAGAAAGCCATGAGGTGTAAAGGGAGAGTGAGGAAAGCATGGAGGTTAGAGGGACGAGAGGAAAAGCCGTGATTGGTTTAGAGCTGGGAGAGAGGGGAAGCCCGTGATTGGTATATTAGAGGGAGAGCGAGGAAGGCGCATGAGGGTTTAGATGAAGAAAGGAAGGCCCGTGATGGTGTTAAGAGGGAGAGAGGGAAGCCGTTGATTAGTTAGAGAGAAGGAGAGGAAAGCCATGATTGTTAGAGGGAGAGAGAGAAAGCCGTAATTGGTTAGAGGGGAGAGAGGAAGCCATGAGGTTAGCATGAAGAGAGGAAGCGTGATGGTTACGGAAGGGAAGAGGAAGCCATGGAGGGTTTAAGGAAGGGAGAGAGGAACCGTTGATGGTTAGGAGGGGAGAGGAAAAAGGGGTGGAAGCCGTTGATGGCTTCCTCTCTCTCTTAAATCACGCTTCTCCTTCCTCTCGCAGGCATTGTCGCGGCTTCCCCCTTCCTCTTTCTCCTCTTAACCATCATTGGCTTCATCTCTCCTCTAAACCTATGGCTTCCTCGCTCTCCTCTAACCATCACGGGCTTCCTACTCTCCTCTAAACCCTCCATGGCTTCCTTCTCTCTCTCTAAAACCCTTCATGGGCTTTATCTCTGTCTTCTCCTCTAACCACCAGGCTTCCTCTCTCCCTCTTAAACCATTCCGATGGCTTTCCTCTACTCCCTCTTAACCCTCATGGCTTTCCTCGCTTCTCCCTCTAACCATCATCTTGCTTCCTCTCTCCCCTCTAACCATTTTTCACGGTTTCTTCTCCCTCTAACCCTCATTGGCTTCTACGTCTCTCTCTACTCAACCCTACGATGGCTTCCTCTAAACTCTTCCCTCTAAACCGATCACGGCTTCATCTTCTTCAGCCTCTAACCATCACGGCTTTCCTCTCTCCTGACAGGATTCACGAGGTGATGCACCAGAATTAGTGTTACATCAACGAATGATACCACAGATTGGCCTCTTAAAACACAAGTTCCAGTTTACGCACCTGTATTTACTCTGAACAAAGTAATCCACGAGGGTGATGCACAGAATGAGTGTCATTATCACGAGAGTGGATTGCACACGAATAGGACATCACGAGATGGATTGCACAGATTGGCTTTTTTAAAAAACACAAGTTCATTTTTTTACGCACCGTATTACCTTGACAGAGTATCACGATGGTGAGTGCACAGAATAGGTGCTACATACACGAGATTGATTGCACAGATTGGTCTAACATGTAAAAACACAAGGTTCAGTTATTACTACACCTTTATTACCTAGACAAGTATCACGGAGGTGATGCAACAGAATAGTGTATATTCACTGGGGCTCCCCCCTTTGCTCTTCTTCCCTCCAGCCAATCACGGCTTCCCCCTTTCCTCTCTCCCTCTTAACCCTCATGGGCTTTCCTCTCTCCCTACTAACCCATCACGGCTTTCCTCTCTTCCCTCTAATTGACATCATTGGTTTACCTCTCTCTTTCTAAACCCTCATAAGCTTCCTCTTTCTCGCGCTCTGAAACCATAACATTGGCTTCCTCTCTCGCTATTCTAAACATCACTGGCTATGTCTCCCTTTCCTCTACTTTTCAGGGCACTGTCGCGGCTTCCCCCTTCCTGCTTTTACTCAGGCATGTCTCCCCGGCTTCCCCCTTCCTCTCTCCCTCTAACCATTTAACAGCTTCCCTTCTCTCCGCTTTTAACATCACGCGGCTTCTCTCTTATCTCCTCTAACCCATCACGGGCTTTCCTCTTCTCCTCTAACCCTTCATCGGAGGGCTTTTTCCTCTCTCTCCCTACTAAAACCAATCACGGCTTTCCTCTCCTCCTCTAAACCCATCCACGGCTTTCCTATCTACTCCCTTTAACTATCAGGCGTTTTCCTCGTCCTCTACGCGTAATTTGATAGTGTAATTGAGTAATTAGTTAATTTAATAGTGTAATTTAGTAATTAACAATTGTAATTAGGTAATTAATAGTACTTAATGAAACAATAGTTTGCAATTTGGTAATTGAATTAATAAATCATAATGAAAATAAAAAAACCACAACATTAATTTTGTTGGTTTATTAATAGTAGTATTTTTGTCAGTGTAGTGGCGCTTTTATAGCATGGCATGTTGGGCAGCTTTAAACATTTGCGGTTTGTGCATCAATCCTTTGGATTATAATGGAGTCTGTGCACTCAGTTGTTTGAATACACAGAAAATCTGTGCATCCACCTTTCGTGAATATAGAAGGTGCCTAAAGTAGGATTTTGGCACCTACTAATTGACTAATAGTAATACATAAAGCAGGATGTATTTTGTCATGACAACAACATCATCTGCACCAGCTGCCTCACCTAGAAAAGCTCCACAATTGTCATACTTACTACTCTATCTACTACTGATTATATAACGGGACTATTTACGCTAATAATGATTTATTAGTAGTTTTTTGAGATTTTTCTTAGACACTTTGTGTGCCGTATTTGCCTGTCTAAGCAGAATAGCTTAGATGCCAGAATGTCCCGATCGCCATAATGGCGCCGCGCATGCGTCGTTTCCTACTCCTTGGTTTATCTGTAGCCTCCTTGCTTCAACGAATGTGGCATGCCATCCTTTTGATTTATTGTTTTACACTTGCACGCGCCCATCTCGCGGCAAAACTAAATAGCCGTAGTCTTAAATTATATTTTTCTCATGTAACTTATGTTAAACGAATAAATAATAAGCTAGTACGGCAATAATATATATTTACTCTTATATCTTGAATCTTAAACATATATTCATGATAGCTATGACGCGTGGGGTATCCCATTTACCGCAGTTATGCAACATTTAAGCTGTTACCATAGACAATAATAGAGATCAACTATAATATGTATTTGATTCTATGGCTGTTACACTCAGGAGCGCAATAGAAGGTATTTATTCGAAGGGGGGACAGTAAAAGGCATCATCGGCTGTTTTTTTTAAACATTTATATAATTAAGAGAGAGAGAGAGAAAAGTCTAAGATAAAGAGAGAGAGATGAGGACGGGAAGCGACCAAGGAAAACCGGTTGATGACGGTGTAGTATGCGAGCGGGAAACCGGGGTACAATTAGCAATTAGGTAGTACGTGCGAAGATTTTGGATTGTGCAAGGGGATGGGAGGTGGGAGGCAGGGGGAGGGAGGTCGAAGGCAGGGGGAGGGAGAAGGGAGGTAAGGGGTGGAAGTGAGAGGCAAGGTGTGTGACGTGGGAGGCAGGGGAGGGAGGGAGGTGGGACGCAGTGGGGAGGGAGGTGGGAGAGAAGGACCACCCCGCCCCCTCTCATTAAACTTGGAGATCCATGCTCATATGTTGACATCTTTTATGTCAACGTCAGTGTCATTCATTAACTTGTATTTTAATTGTTATTATTGTTCTTGTTATTAGAATTAGCCCATAGAGATTAGGCGGGTGCGAAAGTGTAGCTGATATATTTGTTCGAATTGGCTACGAAAGTCAAACAAGAATAAAGAAGACTTATGTATAAGACGTCTTGTTTTGCATAAATGAATTTATCAGCAGAACACCATACACCAGATGCGCCCTGTCGCACTGCGACACTTGTTCTTTTCTTCTCGCTCTGAAAAAAAATGGAAAAGCAAAGCGACATTTGAACATTGTTTGTTTTACAACTCTTGCGTTTCTGCTTAAGAACACCCGTTAACACATCATGCGACTCGTATGTGTACAAGCGCGCCCATTTTGTGGTATTTTGCTGCGTCAGGCTGAAATCTTACCATAGAGCAAAGCAAATCAGTAATCTGAAGTTGATAACGTACACAGTACACAGAGTTATGATAACAACATTCACTTACCTATATATAGTTGTTACATTTCGATATTTCTCAGTAGAGTGCACGTCACATCGTTACCAACTGGTACTCATACGGTTGAAACCAGAAAACCAGAAAACCAGAGAAGAGAAAATAGGAGCGGAGAATAGAAGAGAAGAGAAGAGAGGAGACGGAAGGAGAAGAGAGGAGAGACGAGAAGAGAGGAGAATAGAAGAGAGGAGCGGAGAAGGAAAGAGAAGAGAAGGAGAGACGAGGAGAGAAACACTGGTATGTATATGCTAAAATCATTCATTTAATTATCTCTTCTGTTCTCATGTCGATGAATAAGTTAGTGCTTTTGCGCATGCGTGCTCGTGTGTCTTCGAAGGCGTGTGTACGCGCGCCCGCGTATGTGCGTGCGTGTGAGTGTGTGTGTGTGTGTGTGTGTGTGTGTGTGTGTGT
>NW_014579920.1:0-11137 GCF_000485595.1 Priapulus caudatus | reverse complement strand
TATATATATATATATATATATCAGGAGTAGATAATAGGGAAGGAGTGTGACATCAATAAACAAGGGAAATTCGTCATTTACTAGCCTTAAAATACCTACGATTTACTACGCGTAACGCAACCAACTTGAGCTCAAATCGTACACAGTACATCCGCCTAGCATTGTGCGAAATCGTTTCCTCTTATACACCCGCAATCCGGAGATACAGACTAAAACGTACGACACGATTTTCCATTCTGTTGGCAGCCAAATCGATGCGTTGGGAAAGTCATTTGAAAAAAAAGGCAGCTACTAACGCTCGGCGATGCGGTGTGACTCGCTGGGAGATTGGACATCGACGCAACACTCGGCGAGATAACCTTTGACCCGGCATACCGGCACACCGGCAAACCGGCATACAGCTGGTTGCTGGTATGCTCCCCACCAGTGCTCCCCACGCACGCACGCCCACCGCAATCAGCAGTAATCTCCCAGCGAGCCACACCGCATCGCCGAGCGTTAGTAGCTGCCTTTTGTTTCGAATGACTTTCCCAACACATCGATTTGGCTGCCAACAGAATGGAAAATCGTGTCGTACGTTTTAGTCTGTATCTCCGGATTGCGGGTGTATAAGAGGAAACGATTTCGCACGATGCTAGGCGGATGTACTGTGTACGATTTGAGCTCAAGTTGGTTGCGTTACGCGTAGTAAATCGTAGGTATTTTAAGGCTAGTAAATGACGAATTTCCCTTGTTTATTGATGTCACACTCCTTCCCTATTATCTACTCCTGATATATATATATATATATATATAGCAGAGTGCACGTAACTTCGTAACTTCGCAGCTTATAAGACCTTCCGTTGCCTTATACGCACCCAAAAGTTCCCGGAATCTGTACTCCTAAAATTCCCTGTATTTCGTAACATCTCACTACCAACATTACTTAGTATATATATATATATATGATTTTAGTTCATCAGTCTCACACGATAGACTGTCACATCAGGTGTATTGTTTTCTCAGGTGTCAGGACAGTGATCAGCATCGCCAGGGGTCGCCAGCTACCGCTACACGTGCCTGAAATACGATAAACAGTAAGTTTGCTCTTTTTAAATCATGTCCGATTTGCAAACGGCTGCTGACGACATTTTCGATTTAATTTTCCATGATAAAAAAAAGATGTTACAAGAATATTTTTTTCACATTAATTAAATATTCACATCTATTCAATCTTCGTATCTATGAAATTAAACTCTTTTATAAATACACGGATCATTATCATCGTTTTTGTTCAGATTTGTCACGTGTATGTCATGACTAGGTGTTCATGTTTGTACACGTGCATTCCGTAATCAAACGCAGCCGCATGCTGGCGTACAGTGTGAGAAGGAAACAAATTTGAAACTTCTTCTAATTACGAGAGATGAAATGTTTTTTTCTCCAGATTTCAAGTATCGAAAAGCGGATAGAATCAAAGCACAATATATTACTATCAATATGGACAACAATCAATCCAAGGCAGTTAGGAAGACGACCAAGAGACCACCGACGAGAAGAGACAGATTACCAGCATCACCCACATGTGACAGATTACTAGTAGCAGCTGGTAACGGTCATACGGATACGGTCACATCGTTATTAGGTGCGGGAGCTAACATAGAACACGCGAGCGAAAATGGCTACACCGCAGTAATAGCAGCAGCTGTTAACGGTCATACGGATACCGTCACAGCGTTATTAGGTGCGGGCGCTAACATAGAACACGCAAACGTGAATGGCAGGACCGCTGTAATAGCAGCTGCAGTTAACGGTTATACGGATACGGTCACAGTGCTATTAGGTGCGGGCGCTAACCTAGAACACGCGAGCGTGGATGGCTGGACCGCAGTAACAGCAGCAGCTGCTAACGGTCATATGGATACGGTCACAGCGTTATTAGGTGCGGACGCTAAAATAGAACACGCGAACGATGATGGCTACACCGCAGTAATGGTAGCAGCTGTTATGGGTCATACGGATACGGTCACAGCGTTATTAGGTGCAGGCGCTAACATAGAACACGCGGACGTGAATGGCTACACCGCAGTAATAGCAGCAGCTGATAGCGATCATACGGATACGGTCACAGCGTTATTAGGTGCAGGCGCTAACATAGAACACGCGGACGTGAATGGCTACACCGCAGTAATAGCAGCAGCTGATAGCGATCATACGGATACGGTCACAGCGTTATTAGGTGCAGGCGCTAACATAGAACACGCGGACGTGAATGGCTACACCGCAGTAATAGCAGCAGCTGATAGCGATCATACGGATACGGTCACAGCGTTATTAGGTGCGGGCGCTAACATAGAACACGCGGACGTGAATGGCTACACCGCAGTAATAGCAGCAGCTGATAGCGGTCATACGGATACGGTCACAGCGTTATTAGGTGCGGGCGCTAACATAGAACACGCGAGCGTGTATGGCTGCACCGCAGTAATAGAGCAGTCTGCTAGAGGTACACGGCGATACGGTCACAGCGTTATAGGTGCGGGAGCTAACATAGTCAAACACGCGACGTCGGATGGCTACACCGCAGTTAATGCTAGCGGCTGGGTCAGCACGGTCCCACATACCGTCACAGGTTTTATATAGAGTGCCCGGGCCGCAAGTCATAGACTCACCGCGGCGTCGACAAGGCATGACCGCAGTAATGGTAGCAGCCTGCTATGAGATCATACCGGATACGGTCACAGCGTATTAGATGCGGCGCTAAACATAGAACACGCGACGATGAACAGCCGCTTACAACCGCAGTAATAAGCAAGCAGCTGTTAACGGTCATTTTACGATCCGGTCACAGCTTTTTCGGTATATGCGTAACATAGAAACAAGCGGACGATGATTGGCTGCACCGCAGTAATTAGAAGGAGCTGCCTAGAAGGTCACAACGGATACGGTCACAGCGTTTATTATGTGCGGGAAGCTAACATAGAACACGCGACGTGGATGGCTAGCACCGCAGTAATGCTAGCGCTGTAGAGTCATTAGCGAATACGGTCACAGGTTTATTTAGATGCGGGCGCTAACATAGATCACGTGGACGATGATGGCCCAGGACGCGTTGGATGTTTGCTGCCAGTAGCGCTCATACTGCGTGTGTCAGAAGCTACTAGCAGCAGCAGCGTGTGTGGAGGAGAGTCGGCACGTTAACGCAATGGCTGGACGCGTGTGTTGTGGCGTGGGCTGCCGACGGCGGTCACGCAACTCATTTCGAACGGAATTTATTGGAGTAAAAATAAGGGCGTGTGATCCTGAGGCATGTACAAGCAGGTACCAGGTGAGCCGTATATCGCGCCGTGACGTCCCAGCCATCTAACTGACGCTAGAGAGTAGTGATGCCGCGCGCATACTGAGCACCAATACTTTGTCAGTGAGCTGCCCAACCATTGTTATTGTGACAGAGAACGTAAGATATCACGCTGTAATGTCAGTGGTGTGACGTCACTGTCTGATATATGGGAGACGCCAGGCTTGGGAAGATTAGAGCATCAGGGGGAATGCGATCAAATGCGGGACGCCGTGCTAGACCTGATGAAGCGAGTCTGCAAGGAGATGAAAGTTTTAGACAGTGACTTCTCCTGCACGCCCATTCTGATAGGCAGCACAGCTAACCGCACAAAAGCTGGTCTGCCGGACGAATACGACTTCCTATTCGAAATCGATAGATATCGAGAAAATGTAATTATTGAAAACACAAAATCTAATACAGC
The DNA here is from genome assembly GCF_000485595.1 of Priapulus caudatus. Taxonomy (NCBI): domain Eukaryota; kingdom Metazoa; phylum Priapulida; class Priapulimorpha; order Priapulimorphida; family Priapulidae; genus Priapulus; species Priapulus caudatus. Next base: position 7,397 of record NW_014579920.1, on the reverse strand, counting down.
TGGCCTTGTAACAATTCGCGAGGAAAAATCAGACCAGCATATTTCGGTAAATCTAAAGGAAGAATTTGTCAAGCTATTGTGCCGGGCTGTTACGAATGTCATGAAAAACCGAGAACATTCATTCAAAACACCAACGTCAAATATTTTGGCATGGAACAAAGTTTGCACTCAATTTAATTTGAAATTTGTTGGCGGCGGACATTTTAGATATCTACCTATATCGGTAGATGTTACGCCGGGAGTACGAATCGCAGGCAAGCCAGCTGGCGCAACAAACTTTCCTGTTGACCACTACCACGTGGTACCCAAGCCTCGCGTGGACTCAGATAATACGTGCTGGTCCGTCTGTACGGCAGTAGCGGAAAGCAATATGATCAAAAGTTATCCTACAGTTTATCGCCAGGCTCTAATCACAGCAAAGGCATTTCTTGATCCTCGAGTACATGATTGTCATAATAAGTGTGGAAACATATCGAATAAGAATGAGTTGCTTACATACAGTGACGTTACAGGGATACGTGTAGTTAGCATAGACGTTATTCAGCTGTATATCGCCACTCGCTTTAAGCCTAAGAAACTGATCGACTCTTATCTCCTAAAACTTGCGCTGCTTCATGTCGCATCACTCAACCCAGTGGATCCGTTGCCGTTCCCAGTGAACGTGCGTAAAATATTTGAGTATGTACAATCATGTACAAATAATCGCAACATGCCGCATCCTTACATTGATAATTTCAATGTTTTGGCCGAGGACTGCGGTAAAACCATCACATACGTGCCGGTCGCGTATTTGCGTGAGCGGCACGTGGATGAGTTACTGGGACGTCTTAATAGCGGTCCGCTGGTGAGTGAGAGCGGACTTATAAAGTTCAGCGCTGAGGAGCTGTGGGAGAAGATGGAGGAGTCGGTCAGTGAAGCGTGGCCTAATCATGTAGCACATATCAAACGCTGGTTTATTGACTCTTGTATTGTACTGGGAAAGGCTGTTGTTCATCTCCGCTCCGAAATCGTAGCATCGTAGATTATTGCAGCAAGGAGTAGAAATGATCCATCGGAGCAGATTGTAGCATCGTAGAATTGTAGAGTTGTTAGCAGCGTAGAGATGGTAGCAGATTGTAACAAAGAGTAAAGACAAAGCAATAGCATAGTGAATCCAGTTACCCGCATCTTCCACCAATTATTGTAGTTTGAATAGGGTTGTTGATCTCCGCTCCGGCATCGTAGCAGCGTAGCCAATAATCATGTCATGTATTCACATTTCTCGTGGGGTGCGTGGATACTGCCCTCCCATCCTTCCTCCTCCTCCTCCTATCTCTCTTCCTCAGCAGTTGGGGTTACGTGACTTAGCCGGGGTCGCGGGATGGCAGGTAGACATAAGTTTATCGGGTGAGTCAAAGTGAAATGACAGGTGCGATAATGCTATTGTAGCGTTGAATAAATTCAAGTCAGTTATGAATCGAACAGTAGGATTGTCACAGTAAAAACTTTGTTTTATTTCGCACAGTACTCTGTTGTCGTAACCGGCTACGTTCTCTCTCCGTGTCCCCTTTTATACATCTGGGCGTGCCCTTACCGTCGGACTCGTCCCTTCCCGCCTCGCCGGCCGCTTCAGCCATCTGACCTATTGGTCCGGCGTCGGACATTTGTATGACGAGTGACCAGCTGGTCTATCTTACGTAAGTTTGGACTGTATCCAAACCCAACGCTTTGGCCCTTGGCTGGCTGCCAAACTGTCCCTGGTAACTTTTATTCTGCATGCGTTGCTTCGTAACAGTGGCTAATTATTTTAGCCCACTCTACTGCGTGCTCGCTACAATCTAACACCGGCTGTGCCCTTTAAACTAATCGCCCATCTGCCGTTGGCATAATTATCAATCTTCTAAGCGTTGTGATGTTAATTATTCAATGTGCTGTTGGGCGCTTTTATAATCGTCGTCCATCTAACTAATTTCTCTAATACTTGTGCCATTATCACCTATGCTCCCTATTCCTACATTTCAATATTAATTTCCGCTCTCATGATTTCTGCTTCATTACACAAGTGCTGTACCAGTACAGTACAATATGTATGAGTAATGCCAAACACATTAATATTTTTGCAGTGAACCTTGTGCAGCCAAACGCGAGCTTTGGTGTGCAGACGACCTCCACGAAAAAACTTGGGTTTCGGAGATTTTCGGTTTTCAGAATTTCAGATATTAGATTGTGTACACAAACACTCAGTCTTGCATATTATCTACTAGCGTCACCTAGCGAGTGCGCTGTGTATTCATGCAATATTAAATCCTAACCTTGAACCCAAGCCTAACCCTAGCTCTAACCCTAACTCTTGTCCTCGTTACTCTTATAATGTAAATATTCACAACAAGTAAAGCATGCAGGGCGTTTTTCGCTTGTAGAAATGTTAGAATAGTGAGCGCGTGATCTACTAGCGCCACCTAGCGAGTGTGTAGTGTATTGTGTGTAGTGTATAGAGAAATTTTATATAATTATATACAGTAAAACTCGCATAAGTCGACACTTTAGGAATCAGCATATTTGTGCCTACTTATATTATACAAAAATTGCGACATGCGTAAGACATGCGTCGCGCGCGTGCGTGCGTCATTTTGTCGACTTATATGTAGGACTCCCCTCCTAGGCGCTCGTCACCCCTACGCAGTCATAAACATACTCCACACACGACGTCAGTTCGCGCCATATACATAGCAGACATTAAACAATCGGGTCCGTACATCAATCGACACCGCTGCTGGCCATAACGCATTGATCGTACGCACTAGTGGCAAGTGCGGCGTGCGCCATCGGCTTTTCTGATGACTTACAGATGGGAGATTACTGTTGTTTGTATTATATGAGACCTGTCTGAGTTCGTCGACTTGTACATAATGACGGCTTATAAATGACGACGTACGCAGGGCTATTCCAATGGATTTATTATGAGAGAAAATCAGGACTTTGACTTCCATGGCGAGTTAGACGATGACGACTTATGCGAGTTTTACTGTAATTATATAGTAAATTATACTGGCCCTTTGAGTCTGGGTTTGCTGGTGGCACGCATTGCGCTGACGTGTGCGTTCAGTTTTTAACGAACCATGACTGATATAAATTGTTACAAACACGGATTGGCTAATTAGAGAGTGCAATACCCTAACACACTTTTCTGCCCCCCCCCCGCTTCACCCATATCCTCCTCTGTCCCCCACCACTCTCTCGCGCATGATCTTCTTTCTCATATCTGCTGCTTTTTCGTTCCTTTCCTTTCCGTTCTCCCTTACTCTCTCTTTCTCTTTCGCGTGCTCTCTCTCTCCCTCTCCTCTATCTATATCTCTCTCCTTCGCCTCCTTCCTCTTTCGCGTCTTTTTCCTTTGAGCTGCCTTTTCTCTCGACTCCCTCTCTGCAACACACTCTCGCCCGTCTATCTGTCTCGTTAGCTTTTGGTGACAGCGTAGATAGATGAGAGTGGTGCTACTGCTGTCTGCGATACTTCGAATCTAATTTAAGTTGCACGAAATCGAAACGGACAAGAAATACAGCAATTTATAACTTCTTGCGGGTCGAAGAAATTCAAGAAACCGAGGAGACGAACTTGCACAAAGATCACATACGCTTTCGGCTTTTCGAAATTTCTAGTTTCTAGCAATTAAGGTATAACCTTGTATTAACCAGCTGAGGTAAAAACAGAGACTGGCTTAGTAATTATTGTACTGCGAAAGTGTGAAGACTTCAGGTTCTCGTAGAATCGACAGCGTAGAAGGTGGCAGCGTTGTTTCGTCAGCAAATGGTAGAGAAGTTAGCAGCGGCAGCGTAGATAGCAGAGGTAGAGCCGTAGTCGCAGATTAGTTGTTTCACTTGGCTTTATTAGTAACACATACAAAATATATACATACGTACGGCAACCTAGGTGGGAGACCCACCTAGGTCCCGTCATCTCAATCTCTCTACATCATGGTAGGTAACCTCCGTAACTCGGTTCCTAGCTCGTGTGTCACTCTCTGTCCGAGCGTCTCTATTTATATCATTTCCAAAATGGCCCGGCGACATTTGGATCCGACCCGGATCTTCGTCATTATCGGCCGGACCTTGCGGGGCTAGGAGACGCGTCCCGTGTCATTACCAAAACAACAACGAACAACGAACAGGACAATTAGTCCCACTGCCTCGCCTGGCTAGAAGCGCTACAGGTTAATTACAACGCATAATGTACACGTACACACATCACAACATAATTGTAGACAGTCACAAATTGCGTTGTGGCAATCTCGCCGTCCGTCCTTTCCTTCCGTCGACGACGATTCGAATTTGGATCAGAATAGCCGACCAGTCTCTCCACAACCGGTTCTTCTTCTTTCTATTTTTCTCTTTCTCTTTCTCCCTCCCTCTCTCTCTCTCTCTCTCTCTCTCTCTCTCTCTCGGGTTGGTGTTATTAACCTCTGCGATCAAAGAAAAAAATTACGCTGATTCACAAATTGCCATTATAATATCAATTTTTTTCAATTCCTTCAAAACGGCATCTTGAAGATTTCTAATTGCTAAAATCAAGAGCTTCCGGGCGGCTCCGCCCCCTGGCCCGGCAAGGGCTTCTGCCCATGCACCCTGACATGGGGCCCTAGGCGGCGCGACAATTTTTTTCCCACGAGACGTTCCGACCGCACACAGATCAGTGTTTTGTAATATATGGTGTCTATATAAGACGAACCTGGTTGGATTATAGTTAGTGATGGGTTAGGGCGTTCGGGTTAGCGTTTAGCGGTTAGGGTTGCGTTAGAGGTCGTATATAAATTTATACATTGTTGCTTCGAGGAAGTCGAGTGAAATGGGGGGGACGTGCGCTATTGGACTGCGGGTCGGAACTTCATGTGGGAAAAAATTTCGCGGGCGGGCCCATGCCGACCCACCTATTAAGCGCTTTTGCGCCAAGGCGCTCGCGTACGTGCGCTACTCTGCGCACACTCTTGCATATACATTGTCATGCGAAGTAACAGCGAATCATTCCCCCACAACTGATGGACCTGTCTACGCATGATCGCACGTGTAATTGATATATAATATGCTGTTTTGATTATTTTACTATTATTATTATTAATTTTGCTTACTACCATGATACTATTTTTGTTGATTATATATTAGTATTGCTATTGCTATGTTATTGTTGGTATCGATTATTTTTTTTATTATTATTATTATTATTATTATTATCGTCGGCGGTCGTCGTCGTCGTTGTAGTTCTTGCGACACGCGAATCCGAAAACTTCGAATCGAAATCCTGAATGTATGTAAGCAAATCCGGAGAGAGCGTCGGCCAGCAGTGCGTCTCCACAGCGACGTCTGGCACATCGATCATTTCCGCGCTATACAATTAGTTTGTTAGTAGTGCTGCTGCGACACAGGTCACGAGAGTGATAGAGAGAGGGATGGGTTGGGGAGAGTGTTAGAGAGAAAGAGAGTGGGGGGAGAGGAAGGGCAGAGAACGCTGCGAGATGAGGAAAGCAGACGAGAGAAGGGGCGAGAAAGTAGGCGAGAGAGAGAGCGAGCGAGAGAGAAAGCGAGAGAGAGAGCGAAAGAGAAGAGAGAGACAGAGAGAGAGAGAGAGGAGCCAGAGAGAGAGAGTAGAGAGAGAGAGAGAGAGAGAAGAGAGAAAGTGAGAGCGCGCGATAGTATGCAGAGCAGAGAATAGATTATTTCTGCCTCGTGTCGGTTGCTAGTGACCCGTTTAGTGACATTGTCAACGACACAGACGCGCGAGCAGCGAGTGGACAGTTGTCATGTGAAAAAACAGCTGCAGGCTGTTACATATTGAACAGCGATCCGGGAGTCGCAGCTAGGCGGCATGCGGAGCTAGCGGTTCAATAAACACACAGCGAGCGCCGCGCGCGCGTGTGTGTGTGTGTGTGTGTGTGTGTGTGTGTGTGTGTGTGTGTGGTGTGTGTGTGTGTAGTGCGCGCGCGTGCGGGCGCGTGCGTGTACGTGTGCGGCGTGTCCGTGTGTGAGTGTGCGTGTGTGCTGTGCGTGTGCTGCGGTGTGTGTGTGCGCGCGCGTGGTGCGTGTGTGTGTGTGTATGGTGTGCGTTGCGTGCGTTGTGTGTGTTGTGGGTGTGTGTGTGTGTCGTGTGTGTGGTGTGTGTGTGCGCGCGCGCGCGCGCGGTGTGATGTGGCTGTTATTTGGATATAATTAGTTTACAATGTGTGTTATTATAATGCATATTAAATAGGTTACACCAGGGCTGTTAAATTAATTATATGTAGATAGTTATAAGGTATTATTGAATGCATATATAACAATCAGTGGATTGTACGCCTATGGTCGTCAGCTGCGCGATGCGTCATTACTCATCAACATGCAAATTTGACGAATTCCAACGGACGCCGCATATTTGCTGACGGGAAGATACAATTATGCGGTAGCGGCGCTGAAAGGTCACGACGGCCAATAAAGCGTTACCATTAATCGATACAGCATATTATACCTGAAAACATTCGTAGCTATTCTTTATTAAAAATTAAATTTAAATTTACAAATATAAAACTAAATTAAAGATTTCGTAACGCGAGTGCGTAAATCACGTACATAAGTAGTTGTGTGTGCGTGTGTGTTGTGAGTGTGTGATGTGGCTGTGTGTGTGTGTGGTGTGTGTGTCGTGCGTGCTTGTGTGTTATGGTGTGCTGCGTGTGCCGTGCGTGGTGTGTTGTGCGTGCGTGGTGTGTAGTGTGCGATGGTGTGTATGTGTGTGCGATGCGTGGGTGTGTGTGTATACGTTGCGTGTAGTGTGCACGTGCAAGTGTGTGTGTGTTGTGTGTGTGTTCGTGTATGGCGTGGCTGGGTGTGTGCTGTGCGGTGTGCGCGCGGTTGGGTGTGCTGGGGTGGGGTGTGCGCTGCGTGAGTGCGTGGGTGTGCATCCGTTTTTTCCGCATTCTTGATATTACAATCGCGCGCGTATATGATTTTGTCTCAATTACATCCGTACTCACGGATTACTATAGTAAAAAACTATAAAGAAAACAAGGCCGCAGTCATATGAGTACACGCTTCTCACTGCCGCATGCACGCCAGTGCCGCTCTCTGCGCGATATTCATCACTATATAATGACCTCGCATTCAACTCTCTACTCACAAACCACGCCCAACCCAAACCGCACAGTACTGTCGATATATACGCTTGGACGGTTGACGTTGGACAGTGGAAAAGCCTTGAATAGCGGGATGGCCTTTATGAGAGTCTAGCGAGTATATATTTATCTTGGATACGCTGCGAGCTGTGTACGTCACGCGCAGGTCGCTCTAAGCAGACGAGTGCATGGCGGGTTTGGCCTTATATAGTTGTGACGTTTGATCAAGAGTAGAGGAGAGAGGGAGAGAGAGAGAAAGAGGGAGAGAGAGGGGATGAGAGAGGCCGC
>NW_014579919.1:29820-30449 GCF_000485595.1 Priapulus caudatus | reverse complement strand
CTCTCTCTCTCTCTCTCTCTCTCTCTCTCTCTCTCTCTCTATCTATCTATCTATCTATCTATTTCTCGCGTGCGCGCTTTCTTCAAAGGAAGATGGCGAGCAGAAAGAGAGAGGAGGCTGGTAGGGGTGAGTTGGGAGTTTGGAGAGGGACGATGGTAGAATGCTTGCGAGCGGGCGGCACGACAGAGACAGATAGAGGAGAAAGTGTATTGGATGGGGGAGGGGTATGCGAGAAAGAGAGAGGAAAAAAGAAAAATGACGCACACCATGAAGAGGAGGAGACGTAGAGCGAAACGACGTGGGGGGAGGTGTGAGGTCAGGAGGAGGAAGCGAAAGATAAATACACATCTAGGATAATAGAGTGAGAAACAGAGCGAGTGAAAATGGCGAACGGCTAGAAATGAGATGGAGAGAGAGATGGGAATATAAGAAAGCGCGTGAGAGTGGTGAAAAGAAAGACGGGGCGAGGGAGAGAGCAAGAGAGAGGCAGGGAGAGGGGAGAGAGGGGAGGGAGAGAGCGAGAGAGCAGAAGAGAGAAGGAATGAGAGAGGGGGAGAGAAGCAGAGGGCGAGAGAGAGATGGGGAGAGAAGCAGAGAGCGAGAGAGGGAGAGGGAGAGAAGCAGAGAGC
>NW_014579919.1:25321-29174 GCF_000485595.1 Priapulus caudatus | reverse complement strand
GTGCGTGCGTGCGTGCGTGCGTGCGTGCGTGCATGCGTGCGTGCGTGCGTGCATGCGAGGGAATGAAGCTAGCAGATATCCGTGAAGCTACAATTAGAAGCTAAGTACGGGCCATCTGTAACGTAGCTCTACGCTCGTGTTTTTTTCTCGCCGTAAGAGAAGGTTAAGTAGTTCCCATCTATCCCACGCTCTCTCCCAGGAATTCAAGGAACTATCCCCCTTTCCTTCTCCTCTGTTGTCACTGCCTCCCTGTATATATATCTCTTGCCGGTTTTCCTCGTTTTGTCTTATTTTTATCATTTCTTTATTCCCTTTCTCTCCCCTTGTCATTTGTTTTCGGTTTCTGTCTGCTTCCGCCTCTGTTCTCTTCTTCTTTATATTTTCCCGTTATATTACTATATCATCTCCTTTCTCTTTTCATTGATTGCTTCCCTCGCTCCCTATATTCTTCCCATTTATCCTCATTCTCCTCCTGCTCCTCCTCATTCTCCTTCTCTCCCTCCACTTCCATCTTCCTCTCCCTCCTCCTCCTTCTCTTTCTCTCCATCCACCTCCATCTTCCTCTCCCTCCTCCTTCTTCTTCTCTCCATCCACCTCCACCTTCCTTTCCCTTCTCCTCCTCCTTTCCTTGCTCCTGCTCTTCCTTCTCCTCCCTGACCAGCTTAATTACGCCAAGCCTTGTTGTTGCTCGTTATTACGTAATTAGCATCTCTAATTAGCCGATCTCACGACCGATCGAACGCCTCCTTGCTCCTCTTCTCCCCCTCCGCTACTCCTCTCCCGACACCTCTCTTTTTCTCCGCCCCTCCTCCTTCTACGCCTCTCCTATCCTCCGTCACTCCCGAGAGAGGGAGAGAGAGGGAGAGAGAGCGCGCGCGCGAGCGAGAGAGAGGAAGAAAAAGAGCGAGGGAGAGAGAGAGAGCGTGGGATGTAGGAAATGAGAGATAAAAAGAGAGACGGAGATATATATATATATATATATATATATATAGAGAGAGGAGAGAGAGGAGAGATTAGAGAGAGACATATAAATATATATATATATATATATGTAGTGAGAGAGCGAGTAGAAGAGTGGGAGAGAGAGAGATGCGGAGGATTGAGGAGGAGACTGAGAGGGTTTGAGGATTATGTCGAATCCTCACTGCGACGTCATTTTTTTCCGGAAGGGTGAAAAGAGAAAGGTCCCTAATCCCCTTCGCCACTGTGTCAGTGTGGGTGTCTGGAGGCGATGGCCACGCGGGACTCACCACTCTGTTCTGTGTCAATGGGCAGTAGTGACCACCCTATGTAATTCGCCTCCCACTCCTCTTCCGCGCTCCTATTTTTCCCTCCTTCTTTCGTTCGTAATAATTATTTATTTCTTGTTATCAATTTTTTTTTGCTTTCGTCGTTTTTTCTCGTCTATCTATAGAGATGATCATTCTCCCGTGATTCAAATTTGGTTTCTTCTCTGTTTTACTACTTGTGGATAGGTTGTGTGCGTGCGTGCGTGCGTGGCGTGCGTGGTGTGGTGCGGCGCGCGTCGTGTGTGTGTTGTTTGTGGTGTGTCGTGTGTGGTGTGTTGTGTGTGTGTGTGTGTCGTGTGTGTGTGGTGTGTGTGATGTGTATGTGTGTATGCGTTGCGTGTGCGTGGTGCGTGTGTGTGTGTGTGTGTGTGGCGTAGTGTGGTGTGTGTGTGTGTGTATGTGTGTATGCGTGCGGTGGTGCGTGCGCATGCGTGTGGTGGTGTGTGTGCGTGGTGTGTGTGTGATGTGTGTGTGTGTGTGTGTGTGATGTGTGTGTATGCGTTGCGTGTGGTGCGTGCGTGTGTGTATGTGTGTATGCGTGCGTATGCGTGGGTGTGGTGAGTGTGTGTGTGTGTGTGAGGGGGAAGGCTAGACGACGACGACGATCCCACGTTGACGATATCACCGGTGCAAGTTCGGCGACGCGTGTGAAAAACCGGTCGTTGACGGTGACGTCACACGACGTCGGCTTATTAGGCGAATTGATTCATTAGCAGATCTGAGGTGACGTTTCTTTATAGGCTGTTGTGAGTATAACGCCGAGGTGGCGTGGGGTGCGTGCGTAGGTGCGAGGTGATGCGTGCGTTCGTGTGGTCGAGGCGAGCGGTGCGTGTGGTGCGTGCGTGCGTGCGTGCGTGCGTGCAGCGAGCGTGCGAGGTGCATGCGTGCGGCGGGCCGGCGGAAGAGCGGCGCGCGAGAGAGAACGCGAGAGAGGAGAGACGCGAGAGATTTCGGAGGGAGAGAGGGAGAAAGAGCAAAAGAGAGTGAGGAGAGAGAGAGAGGGAGAGCGAAGGAGCAGCAGGGAGCGGAGAGAGGGAGAGAGAGCGAGAGAGGCAGAGAGAGCGAGAGAGGCAGAGAGGAGAGAGAGAGAGAGAGAGAGAGAGAGAGAGAGGAGCGAGGCGAGGAGACGAGAGAGAGAAGAGAGAGAGAGAAGAAGGAGCGGAGAAGCGAGAGAGACGAGAGAGAGGAGAGAGAGGAGAAGAGAGAGAGAGAGAGAGAGAGAGAGAGCGAGAGAGAGAGAGCGAGAGAGCGGAGAGAGAGAGGAGAGAGAGAGAGAGAGAGAGAGAGAGAGAGAGAGGAGAGGAGAGAGAGAGTAGAGGCGAGAGAGAGAAGGAGCGAGCTACTGTGTTGCCGGCGGCTAGCTGGTTCTTAGTAATCGAACGCCACGTCTAACGATTTCTGCGTATTCATTTCACATCCTGCGGTCACAGCCTTCCCTCTATGTTTATTTTAGTGCGTGTGTGCGGGCACGCGAGCGCGCGCCGTGGCGAGGGGGAGGGGGAGGGGAGGGGTAGTGTTTGGGGTCCTGAGTAAATTTAGATAGCAATGAGGGGCAACACGCTTTGCGCCACAAAAAAACACTCGACGTCTACACGCACGCACGCACGCACGCACGCACGCACGCACGCACGCACGCACGCACGCACGCACGCACGCACGCACGCGTGACTGCGGCGAATACGCGCCGGAGAAAAATACATGTACGCACGCACACGCGGATACGATGCACGCACGCACGTACGCACGCACGCACGCACACACGCACACACGCACACACGCACACACGCACGGGAAAAAGTACATGCACATATACAGATACAGATTAGGTTTTGATTTTGATGTTGATTATGATTTTGATTTTGACTTTGATTTTGTTTATTTGTTTGTTTGTTTGTTTGTTTTTTGTAGGATGAGATCGGGCAAGTGTTTGCTTTTGTTTATTTATTTTATTTTTTTGTAGGATGAGATCGGGCAAGTGTTTGCTTTTGTTTATTTGTTTGTTTGTTTGTTTGTTTGTTTGTAGGATGAGATCGGGCAGGTGTTTGAGCAGCTGCTCATCAGACAGGTAACAACAGGTGACAACAACAACGACAACAACAACAGTGACACATCGGGGAGTCCCTCCCCCGCAGACTCCAGCAGTAGCTGCCAGTCCCTCCCCCAAAAGAAAGCCGGCTTCTCCTGCCAGGTATGTTAACACACCTTCTCTTAGCGCAGACTTCCTCTTAACTCAGACTTCCTCTTAACTCAGACCTTCTCTTAGCGCAGACTTCCTCTTAGCTCAGACTCTCTTAACTCAGACCTTCTCCTATCTCGTACTTCCTCTTAGCTCAGATCTTCTCTTATCTAGGACCTTTTCTTGGCTTAGACCTTCTCTTAGCGCACACTTCCTCTTAGCTCAGATTTACTCTTGGCTCAGACCTTCTCTTATCTAGGACCTTCTCTTAGCTAGGACCTTCTCTTATCTAGGACCTTCTCTTATCTAGGACCTTCTCTTAGCTAGGACCTTCTCTTAGCTAGGACCTTCTCTTATCTAGGACCTTCTCTTATCTAGGACCTTCTCT
>NW_014579919.1:20404-22976 GCF_000485595.1 Priapulus caudatus | reverse complement strand
GATGAGAGGGAGATGAGAGAGGAGATGAGACGACGAGAGAGAGAGAGATAGAGAGAGTGAGAGTGAGAGTGATGAGAGGGAGATGAGAGAGGAGATGAGATGAGAGTGAGAGAGAGAGAGAGAGGAGAGAGAGGAAAGTGTGTGTGAGATGAGAGAGAGAGAGAGAAAGGAGAGCAGAGAGAGAAGACGAGAGGAGAGAGAGAGAGAGACGAGAGACTGAGAGAGAGAGAGATGATGATGAGATATAGAGAGAGAAAGATCGTGAGATGAGAGAGATAAGAGTCAGAGAGATAAGAGAGCTGACGACAGAGGAGAGAGAGATAAGAGAGAGAGAGAGAGAGCAAGATGGAGAGAGTATGAGCGAGAGATAGAGAGCGCTGAGAGAGATAGAACGAAGAAGTGAGAGATAGAGAGAGTGAAAGCAGAGAGAGAGAGAGAGAGAGAGAGAGAGAGCAGAGAGAGAGAGAGATTAGAGAAGAGAGAGGATGAGAGTGATTCGAGAGAGAGCAGAGAGAGATGAGAGAGAGAGAGCGAAGAGAGAAAGAGGAGACTGAGAGGGATGAGATGAGAGAGAGAGGAAGAGAGAAGCGAGAGAAGAGAATTAGAAGGCCAGGGTCGATCGTTAAGTCTTGATGAAGACCAACACAGAATGAAATCACACCCGCGGTGCCTCCACGTTAAACAAACTGTTATACGCTAACCACCACTCCCTCCGGCTTTCCTCCCTCCCCTTCCCTCCCTCACTCCCTCCTCCCTCCTCCCTCCCTCCCTCCCTCCCTCTCTCTCTCCTCCTCTCTCCTCCTCCCTCCTTCCCTCCTTCTTTCCCTTTCTTCTCCCTCCCTTCCCTTCAGTCCCTCCCTCCTCCCTCCTTCCCTCCCTCCCCTCGCTCCCTTACTCCATCTCCCCTTCCTCCTCCTTTCCTCCTCCCCTTCCTCCCTCCAACCTCCCTCCTTCCTCCTCCCTCCTCTCTCTCTCCCTCCCTTTTTCTTCCCTCCCCTCTCCCTCCCTCCCTCCTTTCCTCCCTCCCTCCTTCCTCCCTCCCTCCCTCTCTCCTCCCTCCCTCCTCTCCCTCCTTTCTTCCCTCCCTCCTTTCCTCTTTCTCTCTCCTTCACTCCCTCTCTCCCTAGTCCCTCCCTCCCTCTTCCTTCCCTCCCTCTCTCTTCCCTCCCTCCCTTCCCTCCCTCCCCGCTCCCTCTCCCTCGCCTCCCTCCCTCCCTCCCTCTCTCGCTCCCTCCCTCCTCCTCCCTCCCTCCTTCCCTCCCTCCCTCCCTCTTTGCTGCTACTACTGCTGTTACTACTGCTGCTACTGCTACTGCTGCTGCTGTTGCTACTGCTACTGCTGCTGCTGCTGCTACTGCTGCTACTGCTACTGCTGCTGCTACTACTGCTGCTGCAGCTGCTACTGTTGCTACTGCTACTGCTGCTGCTGCTGCTGCTGCTGCTGCTGCTGTTACTACTACTGCTGCTATTGCTGCTGCTGCTGCTGCTGCTGCTGCTGCTGCTACTGCTACTGCTGCTGCTGCTGCTGCTGCTGCTGCTACCGCTACTGCTACTGCTGCTGCTGCTGCTGCTACTGTTTCTGGTGCTACTGCTACCGCTACTGCTGCTGCTGCTGCTACTGTTGCTGGTGCTACTGCTGCTGCTGCTACTGCTGTTGCTACTGCTACTGCTGCTGCTGCTACCGCTACTGCTATTACTGCTGCTGCTGCTGCTGCTGCTGCTGCTGCTGCTAGTGTTGCTGGTGCTACTGTTACCGCTACTGCTGCTGCTGCTACTGTTGTTGTTGCTACTGCTGCTACTGCTACTGCTGCTGCTGCTGCTGCTGCTACCGCTACCGCTACTGCTACTGCTGCTGCTGCTGCTGCTACTGTTGATGGTGCTACTGCTGCTGCTGCTACTGCTGTTGCTACTGCTACTGCTGCTACCGCTACTGCTACTGCTGCGGCTGCTGCTGCTGCTACGGTTGCTGGTGTTACTGCTACCGCTACTGCTGCTGCTGCTACTGTTGCTGGTGGTACTGCTGCTGCTGCTGCTACTGCTTATAGTGACGCTGGGGGAAAGCCGTGGCATGATGACATGATATAATAATAATAATGAGGAGCAGGGGGAGAGGGAGGAGAAGGAGGAGGAGGATGAGTAGGAGGAGGAGGAGGAGGAGGAGAACGGAAACGCTATAGTAATTTCCCTCTATTATCGCCCTATATATATGTATATATTATATATATATATATATATATATATATATATATATATATATATATGTAGCAGCGGTAGATAATAACATTGCATGCACGGTGAATGGGAAACCGAAAAACAGAAATATGTGCAGGAAAGTGAACAAAAAAATCTTTTCTTTCCTCAGTGATACTGAAATTTCAAGAGAAAATTGAGAAATCGATAAAAACGCGGAAAAACAGGCTTCCTAGTCAGTTTCCTGTGCTATTATTTAGTTCTGATTCATATATATATATAAGTTATATTATATTCATGTATATATATGTATTCGTATACGCTCGCACGCACGCACGCATTCACACACGCCCGTATGATATATATAATATATAATAGAGCT
>NW_014579919.1:17750-19314 GCF_000485595.1 Priapulus caudatus | reverse complement strand
TAGGGGAGGGGGAGGCGGGAACCGGGAAGGAGAAGGGAGGCGAGCGGAGAAGGTAGGGGAGGGGGAGGCGGCGAGAAGTTAGGGGAGGCGGGGACCGGGGAAGGGGATGCAGAGAGGGTAGCGGGGAAGGAGGCTAGAAGCCGTGTAGGAGAGGAGGCCGAGACGGTAGGGGGAGACGGGGAGGGTAAGAGAGAAGGATGCGGGGAGGAGAGGGGAGAGGGCCAAGCTAGTAGGATAGAAAGCTGGGAAGATGCTGCTATGAAGATGCGGTGGGAGGCTGCAGACATCATGAATGCTACGTAGCAACATCGTCTGCTTCTCTCATTGTCATCTCTAACATAATAAACAGCGACAACAAAATCTGAGAGAGAGAGACAGAGAGAGAGAGACGACGATGAGAGAGAAGACGAGTACTGACCGAGACGAGATGACGAGGAGAGAGCACGACGAGATGAGCCCAGAGCAGCAGCACAGACCGCAGGAGCCGCTGAGAATGGAGCAGATAGCATGATATTTAGTTTTTTTGCTTTTTTTCGGGAGCAGAAAGAGAGCCAGATAGAGACGCAGACGAGATCGACTGACGACCGAGATGAGACACACACACACACTACACACGCCCACCGCAACGGCACGAACGCATACGCCACGCTACGCACGCACGCACGCACGCACGCACGCACGCACGCACACACACACACACACACACACACACACACACACACAGAGAGAAGTTGACAAAAGGTACCGTTTGCAACCGAATAAGACTCTATTCATAGACTTCATTCTCTTTGAATTCTAACCTTGTATTCACTCCTCCCTCCCTAAATTAACG
Organism: Priapulus caudatus; assembly: GCF_000485595.1. Lineage (NCBI taxonomy): Eukaryota > Metazoa > Priapulida > Priapulimorpha > Priapulimorphida > Priapulidae > Priapulus > Priapulus caudatus. Next base: position 18,482 of record NW_014579919.1, on the reverse strand, counting down.
ATAAGTTTGTTTTGCTTTGCCATTATTCCGTCGTTCTATTCATTCTAACCGGCGCGGAAACTCAAGTTTTCATCATTTAATATTAAATTATTAAAGACAGTCTAAGGACGGCGCAATTGCCCTAATAACCAACCTTTGTTTGTTGTTTATTTTTTACACACTTCCTTTTTTCGCTCGCAAGTTTTCCTCGGTTTGGCACTCGAGTCGAGTAAAGCGACGACAAAATTTACAAGAACTTTTGAAATTGAGTTTTAACTCATCGGTAAACGCCGACGCTAGTGTTTTTTCTCTCCACCAGTCGGCGCTGCGTTCGTTAGTCGACGAAACTGTGAAAAAAACTCGGCACGACTATTTCTGATTGCTCAACTTCTCTCTCTCTCTCTCTCTCTCTCTCCTGCGCCGCGCGCACACACACACACACACACACACATAACTTTTGTTTTGCATATAGATTGCTTTCGTGCGTGCGTGCGTGCGCGCGTGTTTGGTTTGTCTTTAGCTTGTGACAACAGCGGAGAGAGAAGGGGTCGAGAGAGGGAAAGAGAGAGAGAGTAAGAGGGAGGGAGGGAGAGTAGAGGGAGAGAGAGAGGGGAGGGAGAAAGAGAGGGGAAGAGAGAGAGAGCACGCGAGGGAGAGAGACAGACACAGAGAGAGAGAGAGAGAGACACACACAGGGATGAGAGAGAGTGAGAGAGAGGGGGAGGGGGAGAGAGAGAGAGCACGCGAGGGAGA
>NW_014579919.1:16269-16905 GCF_000485595.1 Priapulus caudatus | reverse complement strand
ACATATGTACATACGTACATACGTACATTAGTACATACGTACATACGTACATTAGTACATACGTACATACGTACATTAGTGCATACGTACATACGTACACTAGTACACTAGTACACTAGTACATACGTACATTAGTACATTAGTACATACGTACACTAGTACACTAGTACATACGTACATTAGTACATATGTACATACGTACATTAGTACATTAGTACATACGTACATTAGTACATACGTACACTAGTACACTAGTACACGAGTACACTAGTACATACGTACATTAGTACAAACGTACATACGTACATTAGTACATACGTACATTAGTACATCCGTACATTAGTACATACGTACATTAGTACATACGTACATCCGTACATTAGTACATGCGTACATTAGTACATACGTACATTAGTACATGCGTACATTAGTATAAGGTGTAATGCGGCCTGCATGCTCGCAGTGCGTTAGTGGTCGCGTGGCGCCATCTGCTGGATGTATACTGTTCTAATCGATGTTGCTGGGATCAAGGAGCATGCGTGTGAGCAAGGAGCTAAATATAGGTGTTGAACAACAGTAGAGGCCGTCCATAGGCTGCAGGCCTGAATAAGCATCGAACAGAAATTAATTAAAAAT
>NW_014579919.1:9363-16199 GCF_000485595.1 Priapulus caudatus | reverse complement strand
ATACATTACTTACACGCGCTAAATTCCCGCGGGCTAGTGATTTGTCACGCGATGTAATAACGTGTGTAGTTATTCATTCATCTGTCAACAGCAGCATCAGCAGCAGCATCAGCAGCAGCAGCAGCAGTAGCAGCAGCAGTAGCAGCAGCAGTAACAGCAGCAGCAGTAGCAGTAGCAGCAGCAGCAACAGTAGCAGCAGCAGTAGCAGCAGCAGCAGCAGCAGCAGCAGACAGCAGCAGCAGCAGCAGCAGCAGCAGCAGTACAGCAGCAGCAGCAGCAGCAGCAGCAGCAGCAGCAGCAGCAGAGCAGCAGTAACAGCAGCAGCAGAAGCGGTGGACACGCACGCACGCACATAAGCGGTGGACACGCACGCACGCACATAAGCGGTGGACACGCACGTAGGCACGTGGCTTTCTGGCAGGTTGGCACAGGGAGAGAGCTCACAGCGTAGCGGCCCGCTGACTGACACACAGGCATGCAGGCCAGCTGATGTAGTGCGAGCAGCGGAAGCAGCAGCAGCACAAGCTACGATAACGACTCCCCCTGATGCTGCTGCTGCTGCTGCTGATACGCACGCACATAAGCGCGTGTCCACCGCTTATGTGCGTGCGTGCGTGCTCATCGACGTCTATGTGCTGCTGTGACGTCAGCTGCTGTGACGTCAGCTGCTATGACATCAGCTGATGTGACGTCGGCAGCGACCGTGGGACGTCCGCTTCGTCGGCAGAGCGACGAAAGGTCGTGTGTCAATCCGTGATTGTGACAATGTGTCAGTGATTGTGACAATGTGTCAGTGATTGTGACAATGTGTCAGTGATGGTGACAATGTATCAGTGTATCTCGTAACTTCCGGAACGTATATGTGAACGGATATCTAAAGAATCAGGTAATTGATCAGTTAATGGATAAATCAGCAGATCGATTAACGGATTATATGTCAGCGATGAGGAGAAAGACACGAGTCGCTAGAATCGAACGTATCTTTAACCGCTGAGCTTGTAAGTGATTGTATTTTCGCGCATGCGTGCGTGCATGCTTGAGTGTAGTCGGAGTTGAGGAGGAGGGTAAGGAGAAGGAAGAATAGGAGGAGGAGGACGAGGAGGCCGAGGATGAGAAGAAAGAGGAAGAGGAGAAGGAGGAGGAGGAGGAGGAGGAAGCGGATGAGAAGGAAGAGGAGGAGGAGGAGGAGGGGAGTAGGACAAGGCTACAAGATTCATGCTCTATCTCCCCTCGTAAAACTTTTGCCAGCTCTATGATGCGAATTTCTGCCCCAAAGTTGTCTGAAACACATTTCATACCAAAAAACAGCCAAACCGGTCGCTGCGGTGGTGACTACGCCCACCTGACAGAATTCTACACGATCCACCAAAATAATTTGACTTTCTAATGTTTTCTCGGACGTCCCGAGCATCCAACTTGCGTGCATAATGTAATTTTATTGCACTCTATCAGTGCCGAATTTCGAGCGAAAAAAATGCGCAATAAGGGCCTTTTCTAGAGACGAAATAGTGCAACGCGGAACAATCGCGGACGCTTAACTGTTATATGCCACCTAATAACAGGAGAGGAAGCGCCGCCATATCTGCGCCCAAATCTTTGCCATATCTTGGCCATATTGGCTTAGAAACAGATTAGTGTTTATTGGTCTTGGTCGGTCTGCACAGCCGTTTTCAAGCTGATTGATGGTCCATAGGATGGCCGGCCCCCTTGAGCTGAAGGGAAAATCACACAGCATCGCTTCCTCTCCTTGTATATTTATCTTCTTGGCTTGGCGATGATGTGTGGTGGAGCTGACGGAGTGAGCGATGACGTATGCCCGCTCTGCGTGTGAGATCCTTCTCTCTCTTCTCTCTCTTCTCTCGATCTCTCTCTCTCTCTCTCTCTCTCTCTCTTCTGCTTCTCTCTCTCTTCTCTCTCTCTCTCTCTCTCTTCTTTTTATCTCTCTCTCTCTCTCTCTTTCTCTTCTCCTCTCTCTCTCTCTCCGTCTCTTCTCTCTCTCTTCGCTCGCTCTCTCGCTCTCTCGGCTCTCGCTCTCTTCTCTCTCTCTCTCTCTCTCTCTCTCTCTCTCTCTCTCTCTTTACTCTCTCTCCTCTCTCTCTCTCTCATCGACTCGCTCTCTCGCTACTTCGCTCTCTCGCTCTCTCTCTCTCTCTCATCGCTCTCTCTCTCTTCTCTATCTCGTTTCTCTCTCTCTCTCTCTCTCTCTCTCTCATAATCTATCTTTCTTCTCTCTCTCTCTCTTCTCTCTCTCTCTCTCTCACATCGCTCTCTCGCTCTCTCGCCTCTCTCACTTTCTCTCCGCCTCTCTATCTCTCTCTCTCTTCTCTCTCTCTCTCTCTCTCTCTCTCTCTCTCTCTCTATCTATATTTCTCTCTCTCTCTCTCTCTCTTTCCTCTCTTTCTCTCTCTCTCTCTCTCTTTTCTTCTCTCTCGTTCTCGCGTCTCTCTCTGGTCTCTCTTTTCTCTCACCCCTTTTCTCTCTCCTCTCTCTCTCCCTATCTCTCTCTCTCTCTGTCTCTCTTTTCTATTCTCTCCCCCTCTCTCTCACCCGCTCTCTCTCACCCCTCTCTCTCACTGTCTCTCCCTATCTCTGTCGCTCTCGCTCTCTCCCCTACCACACCCCACCCCGGATATTCGCTATCACCACCCACCCTCCCATTGCCCTGTCCTCCACCCTGCCGCACTCTCCTTCCTCCCTCCCGTGCTAGAGCGTGTGTCGCGGTGGGCAGTAAGTGTTTGTGATCTATGCAGCCTGCGGCCAGCCATCAATCACTTCCCTCGCCCTCGCCCTAATCTATCATGTTACACGCAGCGAGTGCATTCCGCACGTCATTCTAGCGTCGTCATCGTCATCGTCGTCGTCGTTGTCATCGTCATCGTCGTCGTCATCGCCATCAGTATCATGATCTTCTTGTTGTTGTTCTGTATTCTTCTTCTGCTTCTTCTTTTTCTTCATCGTCTTCTTCTTTTCTCCACTTCTTTTTCTTCATAATCCGTGACAGTAACAATAACAATTAAATCAGCAACAACAGCAGCAGTAGCAGCAGCAGTAGCGCAGGCAGCCAAGTTAGCAGCAGCAGTAGCAGCAGTAACAGCAGTAAGCAGCAGCAGTAAACAGCAGCAGTTAGCAGCAGCATGTAGCCAGCAGCAGCAGTATCAGCAGTAACAGCATCAGTTAGCAGCAGGCAGCAGCGCAGCAAGCAGCAGCAGCAGGTTAACAGCAGCAGTAGCCAGCAGCAGCAGTGCAGCCACGCAGCAGTAGCAGCAGCAGTAGCAGCAGCAGCAGCAGCAGCAGCAGCAGTAACCAGCAGCAGCAGTAAAAGCATGTGCAGCCAGCAGTAACGCAGCTCAGCGAGCAGCTAGCAAGCGCAGTAACAGCAGCAGTACAGCAGCATCAGCAGCACAGCAGCAAGCAGCATCAGTAGACGCAGCAGTAAACCAGCAGCTCACCAGCAGCAGCAGCAGCATCAGGGGGAGGTCGTTATTCGTTAGCTTGTGCTGCTGCTGCTTCCGCTGTGCGCACTGACATCAGCTGTTGCCTGCATGCCATGTGTGTCAGTCAGCGGGCCGCTACGCTTGTGAGCTCTCTCCTGCTGCCAACCTGGCCAAGAAGCCAGCGTGCCTACAGTGCAGTGGTCCACCGTTATAGTGCGTGCGTGCGTGTCCACCGCCTTATGTGCGTGCGTTTGCGTTGTCCCACCGTTATGTGCGTTGCGTGCGTGTCCACCGCTTATGTCGCCTTGTTGCGTGGGTGACCATCGCTTTATGTGCGTGCGTGCGTGTCCACCGCTTATACGTGCTGTGCGTTGGGTGGACCATCGACTTATGTGCAGTGCCTGCGTGTCATCGACGGTATGTGCTGCCTGTGACGTCAGCTGCTGTGACGTCAGCTTGCCTATGACATCAGCTTGATGTGACGTCGGCAGCGACCGTGGGACGTTCCGGCTTCGTCGGCAGGCGACGAAAGTCCGTGTGCAATCCGTGATTTGTGACAATGGTGTCACGTGATTGTGACAATGTGTCATGATTGTGACAATGTTGTCAGTGATGGTGACAATGTATCAGGTGTATTCGTTAACTTCCGAACGTATATGTGAAACGGATATTCTAAAGAATCAGGTAATTGATTCAGTTAATGGATAAATCAGCAAGATCGATTGAACGGATTATATGCTCAGCATGAGCGAGAAAGACACGAGTCGCTAAGAATCGAACGCTATCTTTTAACGCTGAGCTTGGTAAGTGATTGTATTTTTCGCGCATGCGTGCGCTGCATGCTGAGTGTATCGGAAGTTGAGGAGTGAGGGTAAGGAGAAGGAAGAATAGGAGGAGTGAGGACGATAGGAGGCGAGGATGAGAAGAAAGAGGAAGAGGAGAAGGAGGAGGAGGAGGAGGAGGAGGAAGCGGCATGAGAAGGCAAGAGGAGGAGGAGGAGGGAGGGAGTAGGACAAGGAGGCGGAGAAGAGAAGAAGAGCAAGAAGAGAAGAGGAGAGGAGGAGGAGGAGGAGGTAGGAGGAGGGAGGAGGAGAGGGAGGATGAGAATGACAGGCTGGAGAGAGATGGGGGCGTCTGTCGCGCTGCGCGTGCAGCGGGGCAGTCTGGCGGCTAGGGTTAGGCGACGGTGAGGGGAGTGGGTGGTGGATTATTGCTGAGCTTGGCTCATGGCCCCATTCCCCCACCCCACCCCCACCCCACTCCCGCCGCCACCCCATCCCACCCCACCAGCACTGTCACCCACACCGCTTGCTTGCAACTGCTATCTCGTTGACACCTCGCCCAGGTTACTATGAAATACTAGCGTTACGAAATATTGGCGCCTGCTAATTATCATAAATAACCCCCACCACACCGTCCCCCCTCGCCACGCCCCGCGGTGATAAATAACCCCCGCCTCCCCCCTCCATCACGCCCAAGCTGAAGATAAAACCGACCCCCTCTCCTCCTGTCCTCCTCCTCCTCCTCCACCAGACCACAGTTCGATGGGATTAGGTTGGTTAGAAAATAAATGCAAAATGCTACACGCGCGCACGTACGCATACGCACACCACATACACACCGCGCGTTGCGTGCGCGCCACACACACTCACACACACCACACACACACACCACACACACACCACACCACCACACACACACACACCACACAGATACGCACGCACACAACACACGCACACACACACGCACACACAGTCACGCCGTGCGCGGCCACACACACACACACCACGCGCACGCGCGCACGACATACACACACGATGCGTGCGAAGCGCGCACACACACACACACACACACACACACACACACACACACACACACACACACACACAAACACACGCACACCGGTAAATGTCGCTGAGGATGGAACACAACCCTCACCCTTATTGTTTCCACGTTTCATCGAAGAAGTGGGACGGCAGCTGCTGATGCTGTGGGAGCGAGAACAGCCGACAGAGCAGAGAGAGGGGGAGAGGGGGAGAGGCTGGGAGGGAGAGAGGGGAGAGGGGGAGGGAGAGAGAGAGAGAGAGAGGGGGGGAGAGGGGGAGGGGGAGGGAGAGACAAGAGAGAGAGAGGAGAGAGAGAGAGAGAGCGAGGGAGAGAGGCGGGAGGGAGAGAGAGAGGGAGAGAAGAGAGAGGGAGAGAGGAGTGGGGGGAGAAGGAGGATGTATTACATTTAGGTACCCTATCTGTATCGCCTCTCTCTTCCTCTCCTTTTCTCTCTCTTCCCTCTGTTCTCTCTGCTGTTGTGTGTCTCTCTTCTCTCTCTCTCTCTCGCTCTCACTTTTCTCTTCTCTCTCTCTCCCTCTCTCTCTCTCTCTCTCTCTTCTCTCTGCTCTTCTTCTCTCTCTCTCTCTCTCTTCTCTCGCTCCGCTATTATTCTAAACAGGAAGCTGACAGTCGCATTATATATGCCTTCGTGCAGGTGTAACATTATGTAGCTGTCGAACCCTTAGTACCGCTGTTATCTGATATGTGTCTGGTTACTTTTGTATGTACTTTGCAAGCAGCCAGCTAGTAGCCAGTCTAGTAAGCAGCAGCCAGTAGCATGCCGCAGTAGCAAGTAGCAATCAGGTAGCAGTAGCCGAGTACAAAATCAGCAGCTAGCAGCAGCAGTAGCAGCCAGCATCAGCAGTAGCAGAGCCAGTAGCAGCCAGCAGCGTCAAGCAGCAGCAGCAGTAGCAGCAGGGCAGTAGCAGTGCAGTAGTAGCAGCAGCAATAGCAGCAGCAGCAGCAGTAGCAGCGAGTAGCAGTAGCAGTAGCAGCAGCAGCAGTAGCAGCAGCAAGTAGTAGCATAGCGCAGCAGTAGCAGCAGCAGTAGTAGCCAGTAGCCAGCAGCAGCAGTAGCAGCAGCAGTAGCGCAGCAGTAGCAGTTAGCAGTAGCAGCCAGCATGCAGATAGCAGCAGCAGTGTAGCAGTAGCGCACGCAGTAGCAGCAGCAGTAGTAGCAGTAGCAGCCAGCATCCAGTAGCATCATCAGTATTAGTAGTAGTTAGTAGTAGCAGCAGCAGAGCAGCATCAGCGTAGCATCAATCAGCAGTAGTAGCGCAGTTAGCAGCGCCAGCCAGCCATGCAGCAGCATCAAGTGCATTCATCAAGTAGTAGGTAGTAGTAGCAGCACGCAGCAGTTGCAGCATTCAGCAGTTAGCAAGCCATCAGGCAGTAGTAGCAGAGTAGCAGTAGCAGCAGTAGAGCAGCAGCAGCTAGCAATCATCAAGTAGTAGAGTAGTAGTAGTCGAGTAGCAAGCCAGCAGGGCAGTAGCAGCAGCGATCGAGTAGAAACAATCAATCGCAAGTAGTAGCAGCCAGCCGCAGCAGCGATCTGCAGTAGTAGTAGCAGTAGCA
>NW_014579919.1:6883-9338 GCF_000485595.1 Priapulus caudatus | reverse complement strand
GGCGAAGGGAGGCGGAGAAGAGAGCGAAGAGAAGTAGAGAAGAAGGCAGAGAGAGAGCGAGAGGAGGGAGGAGGAGAGGAGGAGCGAGGAGGAGGAGAGGAGGAAGGAGGGAGGATGAGAATGCGAGTGGAGAGAAGATGAGGGCGTTTTGCGCGCGCGCGTGGCAGCGCCGCGGCGGCGCGAGTAGGGCGACGGTGAGGGGTGGTGGTGGTCAATGCTGTAGCTTGGCCTCATCCGCGGCCTACATCCCCTTGCCACCCCACAGCAGCTTCAACTGTTTCGTTGGACACCTCGGCCGTTACTATGAATACTTGAGTACGATATTGTTCGCGCTGTAGTTATCTAATAACCACCCCTCCCCTCCGCCGCAGCGGGTTGATAATAACCCCGCCTCCCCCTCCATCACAGCAAAGCTGAAGATAAACACCCTCCTCCTCTCCTCCTCCTCTCCTCTCCACCACCACAGTTCCGATGGGATTAGTTGGTTAGAATAAAATGCAACTGAAGCTCCCGGCGGCACGTCGATTAGCACACGCCATAACATCACGCGCTTGCGCGCGCGCCCCCTCACACAGCACCAACACACACACCACCAGCACACACACACACACACAACACACCCAACCAGATCGCACGCACACACGAGCGCACAGCCACGCCGTGCGCGCCCAGCAACACGCGCGCAAGATACACACGTGCGTGGCGCGCTGCGCACAACAACACAACAGCACCCAACACGACACGACACCACGGACGCTGCACACTGTAAATGTCCGCTGAGAGATGGAAAACCTCCCTTTATTAGTTTCACGTATCGGGAAGTGGGAGGCTAGCTGCTGATGCTGTGGGAGCGTACAGCGACTGACGAGAGAGGACGCGCGAGAAAGAGGAGGAGGGAGGGGGGAGGAGAGAGGGGGAGAGGGGGAGGAGAGGAAAGAGAGAGGCGGGGCGAGAGAGGCGAGAGAGGAGAGAGGCGAGGCCGCGAGCGGGGAGGCGGAAGGAGCGCGCCGATGAGCGGCCCCGAGAGGAGAGAGAGAGGAGACGGAGAGAGGTGAGAGAGAGAGGGAGAGAGAGGAGGGAGGGGGGGGGGAGAGAGGAGGGAGAGGAGAGAGAGAGAGAGGAGGAGACGGGGGAGCAGAGGAGCAGAGAGAGGGGGGGCGGAGAAGAGGATGTTTAATAACTATCGTTCGCTCTCGTAGCAGCAGCAGCAGTAGTAGCAGCAGCAGCAGTAGTAGTAGTAGTAGCAGCAGTATGTTACGGCTGATTGACGTCTGTCAACGTGTGCGTGCTGCGTGATGGCTTCTCCTGAGGATGAGGAGGCTGAGTGAAGCACTCTCCGATGATTACCCGTGAGGAGGACGAGGAGGAGGGTGGCGGAGGAGGATGAGGGAGGGGGAGAATGCGGAGGTTGACGGAGGAGGATTCCTAGGGAAGGGAAGGTGGGAGAGGGAGGAGGATGGGTGGCGGAGGAGAGGGGAGGAGGGAGGAGGATTGGTGGCGGTGTGGAGGGGAGAAGGGAGGGGTGGGAGAGGGAGGAGGATGGGTGGGGGAGAATGAGGCGGAGGGTGGCGAGAGGAGGGTGAAGCGAGGAGGAAAGGAGAAAGAGGGTGGAAAAGGTGGAGGTGGATAAGTGACGGGTTCATACAAGAATGAAGAGGCTGAGGAGAAGGAATCGAAAGCAGTCGAGTGGGAAGAAGGGGAGGAGAGGGAGGAGGAGAGGCGTGTGGGACAAAGCTATACCGTAAAGGAAGATCGGTGGGGAAAAATAGAGGGAGGAGTCTAGGTAAGAGAAGGGTAGGGAGGAGTCCAGGGAAGAGAGGGATGGGGAGGAGTCCAAGGAAGAGAGGGATGGGGAGCGGTGTGAAGCGATGTCTTTCATCCTGGTCTCATATTTGTCACGCTCGCTTCTGTGTATTCTGATGAGCATTCTATAACTGTACGTGTGCTAATCTTGTGCTAATCAGTGAGCTGTTCAGAGCAGTGATATGAGAGTGGCGTGTGCATCATGTTCCCATGTGCCTCATTAAGCACTAACGCTGCGTTTGCCAATAAATTAATTATGCATGAGAGTACCGCACGTGTAGGTGGTTCCGATGGTATCGGTGTCTGTATCGGTATCGGTATCGGTATTAGTATCGGTATCTGTATCGGTATCGAAATGATCTGGATTAGTAATCTTCGATATGTGAGTGTTTCGTGTGTGCGTGTGCGTGCATACGTACATGTTTGCGCGCATGAGTACATGCGTGTGTGTGCGTGCGTGCGTGCGTGCGTGCGTGTGCGTATGCGTGCGTGTATGGAGATGTCGCGGCGCGCATCCTCTGCTAACGAATGCGATCAGACTTCACTTTGTAAGCAGGGCTTCACTAAATCCCGACATGTGTCACGAGAGAGAGAGAGGAGCTGTCCCACTGATCACGTACTATAGACGGAGGAGGAGGGGGAGGAGGGAGGA
>NW_014579919.1:1843-2546 GCF_000485595.1 Priapulus caudatus | reverse complement strand
TCTCTCTCTCTCTCTCTCTCTCTCCTCTCTCTCTCTCTCTCTCTCTCTCTCTCTCTCTCTCTCTCTCTCTCTCTCTCTCTCTCTCTCTCTCTCTCTCTCTCTTTCTCTCACATCCCAAGTGTGTTCAGGTTGTGGACACAACTATATATCGATATAACTATATATATATATATATGGTGTCTATAGATATATAGTTATAGCTACTGCCTGCGTCAGCGATCATCGATGTAGTCATCTGTAGCGACAACGTTGACAATAGCAGATTAACCTGAAGCAAAGGCGTGACGAGCAGACTTCGGGGGTATGGCCAGGGATAGACAAGAGTGGACTGGGGTAAACAGGGATGACAAGGATGGACAGGAGTGGACAGGGATGGACAGGGATGGACAGGGATGGACAGGGATAGGCAGGGATGGACAGGGATGGACAGGGATAGGCAGGGATGGACAGGGATAGGCAGGGATGGACAAGAGTGGACAGGGATGGACAGGGATAGACAGGGATGGACAGGGATGGACAGGGATGGACAGGGATAGGCAGGGATGGACAAGAGTGGACAGGGATGGACAGGGATGGACAGGGATGAACAGGGATGGACAGGGATGAACAGGGATAGGCAGGAATGGACAGGGATAGGCAGGGATGGACAGGGATAGGCAGGGATGGACAGGGATAGGCAGGGATGGACAGGGATAGGCAGGGA
>NW_014579918.1:28332-28761 GCF_000485595.1 Priapulus caudatus | reverse complement strand
TATATCATGTAGGAATACATCCGCTATATTATAATATATCATGTAGGAATACACCGCTATATTATAATGTATCATGTAGGAATACACCCGTTATATTATAATATATCATGTAGGAATACACCGCTATATGTATCATGTAGGAATACACCCGTTATATTACAATGTATCATGTAGGAATACACCCGCTATATTATAATATATCATGTACGAATACACCCGTTATATTATAATGTATCATGTAGGAATACACCCGTTATATTATAATATATCATGTAGGAATACACCGCTATATGTATCATGTAGGAATACACCGTTATATTACAATGTATCATGTAGGAATATACCCGTTATATTATAATGTATCATGTAGGAATACACCGTTATATTACAATGTATCATGTAGGAATACACCCGTTATATTATAATGTA
>NW_014579918.1:26253-27142 GCF_000485595.1 Priapulus caudatus | reverse complement strand
ACCCTCTTCTGTCCCACCTACTGTGCCACGTACCCCACCCTTCCCCATCACCACCTACTGTGCCACGTACCCCACCCTTCCCCATCACCACCTACTGTGCCACGTACCCCACCCTTCCCCATCACCACCTACTGTGCCACGTACCCCACCCTTCCCCATCACCACCTACTGTGCCACGTACCCCACCCTCTTCCGTCCCACCTACTGTGCCACGTACCCCACCCTCTTCTGTCCCACCCACCTCCACTCCACCAACACTACCTCAGCGGCGCCACCCTCACCCCCTCTTCCATCACCACTCCCTAGTACCATCCCCACTCCCTAGTACCATCCCCACTCCCTAGTACCATCCCCACTCCCTAGTACCATCCCCACTCCCTAGTACCATCCCCACCCCTTCCACCATCCCCACTCCTTAGTACCATCACCACTCCCTAGTACCATCCCCACTCCCTAGTACCATCACCACTCCCTAGTACCATCACCACTCCCTAGTACCATCCCCACTCCCTAGTACCATCACCACTCCCTCCACCATCCCCACTCCCTAGTACCATCCCCACTCCCTAGTACCATCCCCACCCCTTCCACCATCCCCACTCCCTAGTACCATCCCCACCCCTGCCGCCACCATCCCCACCACCCTCACCCCTATCGCAGGCGGAGTGCAGCGCGCCGTGTGGCTGGTGGTGTGGCTGGTGGTGCCCATTACTGTCGCTATACGCTATAATGTCGGTATCAGTGCGAGGAAGCGCGTTGGCGAGCGCTGCTGATGATGCTGCTGCTGCTGCTGCTGATGATGATGCTGATGTTGCTGCTGATGCTGCTACTGCTGCTGCTGCTGCTGCTGATGTTGCTGCTGCTGCTGCTGCTGCTGCTGCTGCTGCTG
>NW_014579918.1:24586-25270 GCF_000485595.1 Priapulus caudatus | reverse complement strand
ATGCGGCATTGCTGTGTGAGAGCGTGAACACTCGTGCTTCCACCACCCACCTCACCATCCCTCCTGTTACTCTCCCTCACTGTCTCCCGCTTTCCCTCACTGTCCCCCGCTCTCCCTCACTGTCTCCCGCTCTCCCTCGCTGATTAGCATCACAAAGGCCCCCTTGTGGCGGAGTAGGATGCGGGAATGCTGCCGGCCGGGCCAGCGCTGCAGCTTCTGCTGTACACTCTATCGACGAAGCCAGAACCTTTGTTGGCAAAGCTCTCCCGCTGCCGCCGCTGCTGCTGCCGCTGCCGCTGCCGCCGAGCACTGAAACATGACTTCCTGAAGCTCGCAGGATGTGTCCTGATGGATGCAGCATGGATGCATGGATGCGGCATTGCTGTGTGAGAGCGTGAACACTCGTGCTTCCACCACCCACCTCACCATCCCTCCTGTTACTCTCCCTCACTGTCTCCCGCTCTCCCTCACTGTCCCCCGCTCTCCCTCACTGTCTCCCGCTCTCCCTCACTGTCCCTCGCTCTCCCTCACTGTCCCCCGCTCTCCCTCACTGTCCCCCGCTCTCCCTCACTGTCCCTCGCTCTCCCTCACTGTCTCCCGCTCTCCCTCACTGTCTCCCGCTCTCCCTCACTGTCTCCCGCTCTCCCTCACTGTCTCCCGCTCTCCCTCACTGCCCCCCGCTCC
>NW_014579918.1:22251-23575 GCF_000485595.1 Priapulus caudatus | reverse complement strand
AGAGAGAGAGAGAGAGAGAGAGAGAGAGAGAGAGAGAGGGAGAGAAAGAGGAAGTGACTAGAGAAAAAGAGAGGACGGTCAGTAGATAGTTGTGAAAATGCACCCCTATAATAATGCTCCTTGTTAGCTCCATAGGTAGGTAGGTATGCCTCCTCCTGTATGCTCCTTGTTAGCTCCATAGGTAGGTAGGTATGCCTCCTCCTGTATGCTCCTTGTTAGCTCCATAGGTAGGTAGGTATGCCTCCTCCTGTATGCTCCTTGTTAGCTCCATAGGTAGGTAGGTATGCCTCCTCCTGTATGCTCCTTGTTAGCTCCATAGGTAGGTAGGTATGCCTCATCCTGTATGCGCCTTGTTAGCTCCATAGGTAGGTAGGTATGCCTCATCCTGTATGCTGGCCATCCAGCAAGTATGTCACGTGACACGTGGCTTCCTTCCTGCTAGGTATATCTGTCCCTGTATTCGTGAGCGGACAGACGACGCGGTCATCCTGGTCGCAACGATATAGGAGAAAACTAAAACAATGAATTCATATATATCAGGAGTATTCCCTAATTCCCTATTATCTACTCCTGATATATATTTTTTGTTAAATCCAAGAAATTCACTATCGAAATTTACCATAGGTGGCAGCAGGTGACATCATGAAGTTCGGGATGTTAGACTCGAGGGGGCCTGCCCCACGTGGGCGGTCTCGGCTTCAGTAAATTGTCATATATATATATATATATATATATATTTCATTTAAGACTAAAACAATCGAACAGTAAGCAGACGTAAGCGCTCCCTCGCGGCAACCGTCGCCCCCGCCCATCCTCCTTCCTTCCTTCCTCCGTAGCCAGCATGGGCGGCAGCTTCCTTTCTCCTCAGCCAGCATGGGTTGCAGCTTCCTTCCTCCGTAGCCAGCATGGGTTGCAGCTTCCTTCCTCCTCAGCCAGCATGGGCTGCAGCTTTCTTCCTCCTCAGCCAGCATGGGCTGCAGCTTCCTTCGTCCGTTAGCCAGCATGGGCGGCAGCTTCTTTCCTCCGTAGCCAGCATGGGCGGCAGGTTCCTTCTTCCTCAGCCAGCATGGGCTGCAGCTTTCTTCTTCCGCAGCCAGCATGGGCTGCAGCTTCCTTTGTCCGCAGCCAGCATGGGCGGCAGCTTCCTTCTTCCGCAGCCAGCATGGGCTGCAGCGCGTTGCTAAGAAAGGCTACCATATTGTGTCAGCAATCATGGGGAGGAGGTCAGTTGTGTATTTATCCCTATCGACTTGCTGATTAGCATCACAAAGGCCCCCTTGTGGCGGAGTAGGATGCGGGAATGCTGCCGGCCGGGCCAGCGCTG
>NW_014579918.1:17156-18519 GCF_000485595.1 Priapulus caudatus | reverse complement strand
ACACACACACACACACACACACACACATACGCGCGCACACACACACACACACGCACGCACGCACAGAAACGCACGCGCGCACATGCACGCACATACACATGCGCGCAGGGCACGCCACTTACGGCCTCTAACTACGTCTATATACAGCTCATATACATTCCTCAAGTTTGTACCAAGCTGAACAAATTAGTGGCTCCACGAAATTACACCCATATAACTAGTTAGGGGCACAGAAAAAAAAATCACAATAAAAAGCACGTTTCCATCGGGTATTATAAAGCAAAAAGATCGCGAAAAAACGTGCCGCTAAAAAGCACCAGTGACGTTATTAATCTTGACAGCGCCACATGGCGGCTATTTCTGGCTTCGTTTCAGCCGTGGTGTCAACGGGAAGAGTGCGTCTATTCTGTGCGAGCGCGTGTGTGAGCGTGTGTGTGTGAAAGAAAGAGAGAGAGAGAGAGAGAGAGAGGAGGGAGTAAGACAGGGAGTAAGCTGCCGACAGATAGCGCCGGTCGGCCGCCAGCACGCGGTATAGTGTTACACGCCAGAATGCGAGGCTCACACACACACGCACGCACGCACGCGCGCACACACGCACACACGCACGCACACACACACACANTCTTTCTCTCACACTTATACGCGTGCTTCGACATTAATTATGACTTGTCAGAGACGTGTCATCGAGCTGAGCTCGTGGCCCGCTCCCCAGCATGGCGGGCGTGACGTGGAGATATGGGCCGGGGTCATGACCTGACCCCACGCGCTATAGAAGCAGGTCTGCTGCATAATGTCAATTGTCACCGATGCGACGGGCGGCAGGACTGTTACAGTGACGGCGATGCCACTGCTGAGAGAAAGGCGGGGATAGAGGGCCGGAATGCAGAGAGGGACGCAGAGAAGAATGAGGGAAGGAATACAGGAAGGAGTGTAGTGTGATCGTGAAAGGAGGGGGAAATTTAAAGGATAGAATGACGCGGAGGGAGGAGGTTGAGAAGCCGGATGTTAGGCACTGGGGGAGGGGGGTTACAATGATGGGAAGGAGAAGGAGGAGCGGAGGGGAGGTATCGATGGGGAGGTGAGGGAAGGAAGGGAAGAGAGGAACCGGTGAGGAGGAGGGTGGGGAGGTACCGATGGGGAGGTGAGGGGAGGAAGGGAAGAGAGGAACCGGTGAGGAGGAGGGTGGGGAGGTACCGATGGGGAGGTGAGGGGAGGAAGGGAGGAGAGGAACCGGTGAGGAGGAGGGTGGGGAGGTACCGATGGGGAGGTGAGGGGAGGAAGGGAGGAGAGGAACCGGTGAGGAGGAGGGTGAGGAGGTACCGATGGGGAGGTGAGGGGAGGAAGGGAGGAGAGGAACCGGTGA
>NW_014579918.1:10827-17146 GCF_000485595.1 Priapulus caudatus | reverse complement strand
CCCATATTAACTAGTTAGCGGGGCACAGAAAAAAAAATTCACAATAAAAAGCACGTCTTCCATCGGGTATGTATAAAGCAAAAAATTCGCGAAAAGACGTGCCGTCCTAAAGCAACCCAGTGACGTTATCCTAAATGCTTCGACCAGACGCCACGATGCGGGCTGATTTCCGGCTTCGTTTGCAGCCGTGTCGTCACACGGGAAGAGTGCGTCTATTCTGTGCGAGACCGCTGTGTGAGCCGTGTGTGTGTGAAGCGAAAGAGAGAGAGAGAGAGAGAGAGAGAGAGAGCGGAGTAAAGACAGGGAGTAGAGCTGCCGACAGATAGCGCCGGTCGGCCGCCAAGCAACGCGGTATAGTGTTCACACCGCAGAATGCGAGGCTCACCACACCACAACGCACAGCAACGTCAAATCGACGCAAGAGCAACACGGAGCGCGACACGACGGACACACCGCACACACACACACGCGGCTATCACGCCGCCGGCTGTCAGTGCAGGCCCACGCGCGGCGCACACACACACCCGGCTCGCGAAACGGGTGAGAGCAACGCGCGCGCGCAGCGTCGCGCAACACACACACAAGCCACAGCACACACACACACACACACACAGAAGCACGCGCGCGCACAACGTACGCCTACGCCGCACAACACACACACACACAGCACACATACACGCGCGCCACGCGCGCAGCGTGCCGCGCACACGCACAACACACACGCACGGCCCACAACCCGCACCCAAAAGCACGACACACGAACGCGGCACCGCACATTACACGCACAACCACGCACGCCACCAGCTGCATGCGCGCACCACGACGCGCACACAGCACACACGCACCCCACGGCAGCGCCACACAACAACACAAGCACAACAACCAGCGGCACCGCGTCTGGCCCCACACACACCCCAGTGCCGCCATACGCACCACCAAGCACACAGGCGACGCACACACACGCACACCACGACTACCCTCGCACGCACGGCCGAGAATGTACCCCAGATACGCGGAGGGTGGCAGAAACAGGTGTGAGGGTTGGGGGAAGGGATCAGTCTTACACAGCGGATAGAAAAGACATAAGGGAAGAAGAGACTTTCAACAGACGGATGATGGGGAAAAGGTTTCCCCGAGGGAGCGTGGGAGGACACAGGAGAGCACGGAAGCGTCGTCACTGTCCAGTGTTGCATGATTACATTCTATTAAACTAATAAAGGAACGCGTTAATTTTTTTTAAATAACGTACGAGTCCATTTAAAAACCGTTCATTGTATCGGGGTGGCAAAACCCTTCAAACAACTAAAGCCAGAATTAAAAAAAACTGTAAGGCATCCGAGAAAAACCCTTGCGTGTTATATTGCTATGTTGCGGAGGATAGATCACTTAACGACGAAAACAAAATAAAAACATTCAACAACACAGTGACAACACACTCAGCATTAGAACGCCGAGGCTTAAAACACTGAGGCTAGTCAAGCCAATTGGATATAAATAAACGATAAGAAGAAAACATACATCTTAGAGAGACTCGAAAGAACTCAGATAGAGAAGAAACAGATGCATGAGAGACGGATGAGAGGAGCAGATCTCTCGTCTGTTCTAGCGAGTGATCTGAACAATTTTTTTTAACATAAGGTTTCCAGTTGAGAGGAATTCATGCTGGTGGTCTGTCCCTGCCGACTGGCTGGGCGTTCATGAGAGGGACAAGTCATCAGCAGCGCGCACGGGGAGGCGGACCTGACGCAGCAGACCCATACTGTCTTTGACCACCCGGACAGCTCTCTCTCGTCTCTCTCTCTCACTCCTCTCTCTCATCTCCTCTCACACAAGGACGCACACACATACGCACACACTGGAGAGAATACGCCATCCCCGAGCTGGCAAGAGCAGCAGTCAGAATAAAAATAGAAGATGACAAAGCTAACTATTGTCGGGTGAGGGGTGAGGGGCGTGAGGGGGTGGAAGGTCTGGGTGAGCGTTTGCGCGAATCCCGGCTGGAGGGGCTGTCCTCGCTGAGATAGCTGTCAGCGGACTGTCGACCGAGGCCGGTCGTCGCCGGAGAGGGGAGTGCGGTTGCCTGTGCCGACGTGATGGTAGGCACGGTAAGCGTTGATTGAGACGGTCTGACGCGTTCTCAGAACCTCCCCATCGCATCCTACCCGCCCAGCCCCGCGTAGGTGGTGGGTCGTTCGCAATACGCCACCGAGTACTGGTGTGCTTGTAAACTTCTGTAATTTCAGCGGTGCTTAGTTTTTGCGCGCTATTGCAGAAACAGTGGGCGAGGATAGTGAGGGGCATTCCGGCAGTGTTTACTACTGGCTCAGTAGCCCCCGCTATCGGTTATCAACGCATGTGGAAGGCAGCAACAGAACAGCAAAGTAGCCACACGCACAGCAACAGCAGTAGCTAAGGAAGCACAGCAACAAGCGGGAACTACAGAATTATCATCCGTCAGCAAGCAAGCAGGCAGCAGCAGCGTAAACTGACACATCCAGCAGCAGCAGCAGTAAAGTAAGCAGCAGTATGTTTCGTCTAGTGATCTGACGCGAATTCTACAGATTACGGAATTACGAAACGGATTTGTCATCGGTAAGATTCACGCGCGCGAGTGCTCTGTGTTAATTAAACAACGCGCGCAATTACATGTCCTGCTAGCATCGGTAGATATCGTCCTCAGAACACACAAAACTCTCCATACGAATGACTTACATCTCGTTGTACGCCTATGTTTTATTCACAGCGCTCTCTCTCTATCTCTAGGCCTCTTCTCTCCTCTCTCTCAGACCTTCTCTCACAACAGCCCTCCTCTCTCTCTCCACTCTCTCTCATCTGCCTGCTCTCTCATCCTCTCTCTCCATCTCTCGTCTCCGATCTCACGATCTCTCTCACATGTGAAAGCAGCCCCACTCTCCGTCTCTCTTCTGCTCCGTCTCTCAACTCTCCTCTCTCTCTATCTCTCAGCTCCCACTTACGCATCCTTGTTTCACTGATACTTCCTCTCGCTGCGCGCGCTCAGTTCATTTATTTGTCCCTCCCTCTCTCTTTGTTGCTACTTTTCTCCTCCGTGTCGCGCCTTCTTTTTATTTCACTCACGAGCGGCGTTTTGCTTTCCTTCTCTTTATAATACACTAGACATACAGACGAGTCTTGTACGCTGTTTGTTTGTTATTGCTTTGTTGCTGTGCTGTTGCTATTCGTTGTTGTTGTTGTTGTTGTTGTTGTGGTGGGTGGTTAATTGTGCTAGTTCTTCGAGTGTTGTCTGTGTTGTTGTTGTTTGTTGTTGATAGTTGTTGTTTGGCAGCAGCGTCAGAACACTGGAATTGTTTGCTTTAATTGTCGCTTATGTTCGTGGCGAACGCTTGGACAGGTTTTCACTTCAACGTGCTCTCGCTCCTTTTCCTGTCTGTCATGTCTATCTTGACCGTACTGTAATGTCTCAATCGGCTGTCCTACCTACTAATCTGTCACTTGTCCACACACACACTTCCCCGCATGTAACACCGACGCTACCCTATTCTTCGTCGTACCACGATCCCATCCCCATACGCGATCTTCTCTTTCTCCTCACTCCGCGTCTCTCTTCTCTCTCTCTCGCCTCTCATCACTCCTTCTCTCCTGTCCCTCTCTCGATCCTTGATCTCGTCCTCGTGATTCTCTTTCTCTTCTCTCTCTTCCTCTCTCTGACTCTCTCGTTGAGTCCAAGCGAGCAGGAAGCTCTCCATCTTCTAATCATCGTCTCTCCTGTCTCTCTCTCTCTCTCTCTCTCGCTCGCTCGTCTCTCGCACATCCTCTCCGTTCCTACTGACTCTCTCTCTCTCTCATCTCATCCTCAAATCTCTCGTGCTCACTCTCACTCGCTCTCTCCGCGCATCGCCTGACCGCGTCGACGGCCCATCTCTCTCCTCTCTTTCTCTTCTCTCTCGCGGTGCACTCTTCTCTCTCTCTCGCTCTCCGCAGTCGCTCTCCCCTCGCTCTCTCCTCTCCTCTCTCTCCTCTCTCGATCTCATCTGTTCTCATACGTCTCTTCATCGCTCTTTTTCTCTCGCCTCTCATCTCTCTCTCTCACTCTCTCTCTCTCTCTCTCGCTCACTCACTTTCTCTTACTCTCTGTCACGCCGGCTTTCCCTCCATCATGAGCGCCATCTCTTTCCTCCTTTCCTCCCCACGTTTACGCGCGCTCTCGTGTTTTTACATGATGTTACCTCCTAATCCCCGGATGTTACATGAATGAGCGGACACAGGCGCACCGCACAGCGAAACAAATGCCGTGATATTGAGCCTGCTTGATTACCTCTATCTCCTTCTCCCCTATTGCTTTATTAATCACACACACTCAGGAGGTTCACGCGAGGCTTACGGTGAACAAGTAACTGTAGTCGCATCGTACGATCAGGGTATGGTTGCCAGCAACATCGTTAAGTTAGGGATCATGTTAATGCTAACACAGCACTTATGACTAATGTTAATGTTAGCGTTGACAGAAACGCATCGCAGCGCTACGAAAAAATCGAATATAACCGGAACCAGATAATTTGATGTTTAACTTGAAATTGGTTGGATGAAAATCGATCACTAAACCCAAATTTATACACAGGAAATTACGCCTATTATGATGGTTAATCACATAAATAATAACTAATGATAAAACATCATCAGCATGTTGTTTTCTGCACTGCAAGAGACATTTTTCTGCACAGGAACACAAAACACGGCCGTCACGACTCAAAACTCTATTAAAATATCATTATAAAAATTTAAAAAAAACAAAATAACAATTGCCACTTGGTAATGTTTGCTTTGGTACCCGACCGGAGAATAATACCGTTGACACACCGAACTTTCAATGCGCTTTGATGCGCATTGAGGCGCTTCAACGCGGTTATGTACACACCAGATACGGTTGTAATACGCATCAATGCGCATTATTTTCAATCCACATACGTACTGTGGATTGAGCAGTTCGCTTACGGTTCGATTCGGTTCGGTTCGGTTCTGTTTGGCGGTGTGTCAACGATAATTTTACAATACGGTTTTGGTCGGTTTGAGATTGGATGATGAAATCACGGGGTGTTCTCGTAAAGATCCTGTGATTGGATGATGAAATCACGTGGTGTTCTCGTGAAGATCTTGTTGAATGCATTGTTGGATTTGCGTTCGGATTTGCGTTCGGTTGTTTCGGTGTGTCAACGGTATATCACATATGAAATCGAATTATGCCATTCGGTTGGAATGCGCACTGATGCGCATTGGTCAATACCGAATTCGGTGTGTCAAGGGTATTTACTATTAGTAGTGTTTATGACGTGCTTTTAATTAAACACAGCTTTTACTAATCAACATGAAATCACTATAATTGCAATTCTTTGTGTAATTGCTTTCTTTTCATCATGGTTTTAAAGTAACGACATAGTCTCTAACTTAACGATGTTTCCTGTCAACGGTCTACGAGTGAAAATTAATGTTAAGACTAATGTTAAGACTAAAATTTCTTTCCGACAACGGGCCTCAGCTCATTGTCTTACAACCAATGACGCCGGCATCGTTGTTATCCGCCGATGTTACAATGCAACGCGGGAACCTTTCTAGCCGGTGACGTCACATCGCAAAGCAACAATCTTCCTAGCGGGTGACGTCACGCGGCAAAGTTTTCTAGAGGCAAACTAGCCTCAGTCTTCTTCTTCATCGTCATCTTGATTCATTTGTGGCGCAGCTGGCACGCGCGCGCGAAGCCTGCCCAGCCGCACGTAAATATGCAGCAGCTAACCCCCGCCAGCTTCTCATGTCAGTCGCTTGTTGTTTCTACTCGTATATGAGCGACGTGTTCGAGCGAATTACCAACAATCGGAAGCTACTGCATGCCGAGAGAGAGAGGAGCAGAGGAAGGGGAGAGGTGGTGGGGAATGGAGGGATGGAAGGGAGTTGGAGACGGAGAAGAGGGGGGATAGGGAGTGGTCGAGGCGAGGGTAGTAGTAGTAATAGTAGTAGTAGTAGTAGTAGTAGTAGTAGTAGTAGTAGTAGTAGTAGTAGTAGTAGTAGTAGTAGTAGTAGTAGTGGGGCAAGCAGGAGGGCAGGCAGCAGGAGGAGGAGTGGGAGTGGGAGGACGTAAAGATGGATAAAGGGGAGGAAGGAGGTAAGAGGAACAGGAGGGTGACCGTCAACCGTTGCCTCACCTGGTGAACCTCTATATTTCCTTATATTAAACATCCCTTGCGGTCATGATGCATCCCATGCATCCTTGCACCTAAACGATCCCCCCCGCATCCTCTGCATCTCAGCATCCTGGCAATCCTTGCATCTCAGCATCCTTGCATCTCTG
>NW_014579918.1:7666-10355 GCF_000485595.1 Priapulus caudatus | reverse complement strand
TGGATAAAGGGGAGGAACGAGGATAAGAGGAACAGGAGGGTGCCGTCAACGTTGCTCTGGTGAATCCTCTAATTCCTTATATTAACATCCCTTGCGGTTCATATGGCATCCAGATCCTTGGCACCTAAACATCCCCCGCATCCTTGCATCTCAGGCATCCCCCGCTCTCTTGCATCTCTGCTCCAGATCTTGCCACCCTAAATCCCCGCATCCTTGCATCTCTGCATCCCCGCATCCTTGCATCTCAGCATCCCCCGCATCCTTGCATCTCAGCATCCCCGCATCCTTGCATCTCTGCATCTCCGCATCCTTGAATCTCAGCATCCACGCATCATAGTGACATCATGAGCGAGTATCCGCACATCCACAAAAACCATTTTCTCGTTTTCATTAGTTCACATGTTTTCACAATGTTTAGCGACTCTCACCTATCTCTCCTTCTCCCTGGCGTTGCCTATTATCTTCCCTCTCTACCTCTCAAACAATTCGCTTGCTCACTCCTTCTTATCGCACGTTCTTTACACCAGTTTGTTACGGAATGTACTTCATTAAACTTTACTCCACTCTTCGCATTCCCAGAAAGCATATTAAATGCGCAGTGAGGCACCTGGCGTATATACCCGAAAAGATCACAACAGGCATAGCTACTTGATAGTAATTCACCAGGCATAATGAATCGATGTAAAGTAGACGTAGTTAGTCGATGGTAAGGCAGCAGCATTGTCATGTGAAGCCATGTCTACATAGCGTGTGGGATGCAGGCTGGCCGCTCTTAACGCAGCCTCCTCTTCTAATTAGTCACCATTCTTCTCTTGTATGCGAATTAAATTAAATTATCGGGAATAATTTTAATAATTAAATACTTACTCTCGTGTAATTTGCTGCTGCAATGTTGCACGATAGAGGTTCAGCGCATCAGCCGTATACGTGCGTGCCTGTGCACGTGTGCGTGCGTGGGTGTGCGTGCGTGGGTGTGCGTGCGTGCGTGGGCGTGCGTTCGCAGCCGTATACGTGCGTGCCTGTGCACGTGTGCGTGCGTGGGTGTGCGTGCGTGGGTGTGCGTGCGTGCGTGGGCGTGCGTTCGTGGGTGGGTGTGCGTGCGTAGGTGTGCGTGCGTAGGTGTGCGTGCGTGGGTGTAAGTGCGTATGTGTGCGCATGACAGATTCAACAGTTCTTGACTTTTTCCACAACTTTCGCATTGCTCGTTCATTGAAAATTTTATTGACTATTTAATTTTTTTAATTTTCTCTCCCAATTTTTCTCATTCTCTTACCATCTCGCCTCTTTTTTAACCCCGATCTCTTTTCTTTTACGGCTCGTTCTGCTAGGAGCCATCCTGGTAGCTTCTTATTCTGGCCAGTTAGAGGTCCATAAACCTTCTTCCTTTTGGAGGTACCGATGGGGAGGTGAGGGGAGGAAGGGAGGAGAGGAACCGGTGAGGAGGAGGGTGAGGAGGTACCGATGGGGAGGTGAGGGGAGGAAGGGAGGAGAGGAACCGGTGAGGAGGAGGGTGGGGAGATACCGATGGGGAGGTGAGGGGAGGAAGAGAGGAGAGGAACCGGTGAGGAGGAGGGTGGGGAGGTACCGGTTCTAAATAACAAACAGTACATAAAGATAGGCAGGCAGGCAGACAGGCAGGCAGGCATGCAGGTAGGCAGGCATGCATGCATGCAGGCAGGCAGGCAGGCAGGCATGCAGGCGTACAGACGTACAGGCAGGCAGGCATGCAGGCAGGCGTACAGACAGGCAGGCAGGCAGACAGGCGTACAGGCAGGCAGCTAGGCAGACATGCAGTCTTACTGCTTGTGTGTTTACACTCGGCCAGCCTGAAGCTGTCACGCCGCTGGCCAACTTCAAAGTCAAGACTCGCCACCAGCGAGAATGTATTTGCCATAATGCTTTTCCCCATCTAAACATTTATATACACGCACATACAGGAGCACATACAGGAGCACAGTGTAACCAGGCAGGCAGCTAAATCGGGAGACACTGCAAGGGGTCATGCGGTAGAATAGCTGAGAGCGAAGTAGCGAAGATGGGCGAAGAGGCGCAAGAGCATAGAGGGAGAAACCATGCATTGTGAACATCTGCGCTTGCCAACATGCCGACGAAGATGCTGCTCCTTATCCTGCTGTTGCTGCTGCTGCTGCTGCTGCTGTTGCTGCTGCTGCTGCTGCTGTTGCTGCTGCTGCTGTTACGGCTGCTGCTACTACTGCGGCTGCTGCTACTACTGCTGCTGCTGCTACTGCTACTGCAACTGTTGCCGCCGCCGCCGCTGCCGCTGCCGTCGCTTGTTTCTCCTTTACCATTTATAGTCCCATCGGTTTTCTGCGAAAGCAATATGGCGCCTAGAGAAACAATTCGAAACAGATGCACCTTGCAGAATTGGCTCTTCCCGAATGCAACAAACGCGTGCCTATAATCGCACGGGGCAGCCGGGAGAATAGCGTTTCTCCACGCGGCGTAACGCACAAGGTGCATGGGTGGGTGAATGGGTGGGAGGGCGAAAAACGTGAGTAGAACTCCGAACTCGTAGTAAAGCGTATCTTATCGCTAAGCTACAATTACTACTCTCGACTCTTCACGGTTACAAGCGGCCATTGAGTTCGTGCGTAATTCTGCTTACAGTCACATACACACACACACACACACACACACACACACACACACACACACACACACACACACA
>NW_014579918.1:2827-7656 GCF_000485595.1 Priapulus caudatus | reverse complement strand
GGCAGCAGGTAGCAGGTAATGTAACTACAGCGATAGAGGGGCAGCAGGTAGCAGGTAATGTAACTACAGCGATAGAGGGGCAGCAGGTAGCAGGTAATGTAACTACAGCGATAGAGGGGCAGCAGGTAGCAGGTAATGTAACTACAGCGATAGAGGGGCAGCAGGTAGCAGGTAATGCAGTCAACAGTGTATCGCTCAAGCTCTTCTAACATGCCCTACTCCCCCATATATCCATCTATATCTACATCTATATCTGTATCTATATCTATATATATATATATATATATATATATAGATATATATATATATCCCTCTCTGTCTCTCTCTATCTCCCGCTCTCCCGATNCTTGTAAATAGTTGTTGGATTTTATCTGGAATTATAACCATTGTTTGCTGGTAGCCACCGAGAAGAAGCCGGAGGAAGGGAGGAATGGAAGGAGAGAGGGAGGAAAGAAAGGAGGGACGGATAGAGGGAGGAAGAGAAGGAGGCGGGGAGGGGAGGGAGGGGGGTTACTGATAAATTATGAAAAGTTTTATTGTGTATAGACGTACTATATGCGCGTTTTGTTAGGAAATCACCATCCCAGATTCCTGCAAGGAACGACGAGCGAGAATGAGTAGTCTGATAGCGGGTGTCAATCAATGTAACTACAGCGATAGAGGGGCAGCAGGTAGCAGGTAATGTAACTACAGCAATAGAGGAGCAGTCAGGTAAGCAGGTAATCTAGACCTACAGCGATAAGAGGGGCAGCAGTAGCAGTCAGCACGCTACATGTCACACGACTCACACCGCTAGAGACCGCAGCAGCTAGTAGCAGGTAATGTAACTATCCACGCCCGAGTCTCAGCGGAGCTCCGGGCAGCAGGGCTAGCCACCGGAACTTAACTAACAGCGATAGGAGGGGCGTCAGTGGATAAGCAGTATGTAACGCTACAAGCCGATGAGAGGGGCAGGCCCACCAGCCGGTAGCAGCCGCCCAACCTGCATAGACGCGCGGCACCGAGCCGCGAGCCGTGTCACCGCACGCGCACGGCTCAGCACGCTAGGCGACCGCCGGCGGCGAGCATGCGGCTGCAGGCCCGCGGGCGCGGCCCGGCGCGCGTCATGTAAACTACACCACGCGTTATGCAGCAGGGGCAGCAGTAGCAGCGTAATGTAACTACCAGCCCCGAAGAGGAGCAGCAGGTTACCAGGATAAGCGTAACCTACCCCAGCCCCGATAAGCACCGAAGCAGGCAGCGCGGATAGCCAGGCTAATGTAACCCCTACCCGCGGCACTACGCGAGCCCAGCCCGGCGAGGCGCCCGCGCGGTAACAAGGGTAGCGTACAGTACCCTACCGCCACGCGCGAGCCGGGGCCGCCCACAGGCTAGCACGTCACGTGCGCTCACAGGCGACCGGAGCAGCGGCCCGACCAGGCGCGCCAGCAGCCAGGTAACGGTGTAACCCTACAGCGATTAGCGACGGACCCCGGCTCGCCCCACGAGTAGAGGGCGGCCAGCACGGGCTAGCAAGTAATGTAACCTCCTTACAGTTATAGTCGCGGGCCCACCGTGAGACGACTACCGACCGCTAGCGCAGGGCCCCGCCCAGTACAGGCTAGATGATAACTACAAGGCGAGGTAGAGCCCAGGCGATCCGTAGCAGTCAGCGCTACAGGGAGAACTACCGAACCCTCAGACCTGCACACCTCACAACGTACAGCGCGGCAGGTAGCAGTGTAGTCAGATACACGTAACTACAGCGATAGAGGGGCTCAGCACGGGTGGCGTAGCAGGGAGCAGGAAATGTAACTACCGAGCGAGCTAGAGGAGGCAGAGGTAAGGTAACTACCAGGATAGAGGGGCAGCAGGTAGCACGGTAATGTAACACACCAGCGCAAATAGAGGGGCAGCAGAGTAGCAGGTTAACTGATCAACTACACCGATAGAGGCAGCAGTTAGGCAGGTAATGTAACTACAGCGATAGCAGGAGCAGGTAGAGGTAAATGTTAACTACAGCATAGAGGCAGCAGGTAGCAGAAGTAACTACCACGATAGAGGGGCACGCCAGCCGTAGCAGGTAATGTAGACATACAGCGACATAGAGCGGGCAGCAGGTTAGCAGGTAAAGTAAACTACAGCGAGGTAGAGCGGCAGCAGGTAGCCACGGGGAATTAATACGAACGAATCAGAGGGGCAGCAGATAGCAGGATGTAACACAGCGATAGAGGGGCAGCACGGTAGCAAGCGGTAGCAGTAACTGTAACAACTACAGCGATTAGAGGCCGACAGCACGTGGTAGCAGCGTAATGCAGTCAACAGTTAGCGCCTCAGCTCTTCTAACATTGGCCCTACTCGCCACATATCCATCCTATATCTAACAATCTATATCTGTATCGATATCTGATATCTATATCGAATATCTTATATCGATATCTTATATATACTAATATATCCCTCTCTGTTCTCTCTTATCTCCCGCTCGCCCGCATCTCTCCTCTCTCTCTCTCTCTCTTCTCTCTCTCCTCTCACACACACACACACACACACACACACACACAACACACACAAACATCACGCAACACACACAACCACAACATCACACACACACAAACACACAGCCACACACATCACACACACACACCACACAATTACACACACAACACACATATATATATAATACAATATACATATACATATATATATATATGTTATATTACTACTACTATATATACGTACCTATATATAAGTATATATAATCAGAGTATATATATAGGTATATATATAATATATATGTGGTATAGTATATTGTATATGTATACTATACATAGTATTAATATATGTATATATATAATACCTATATATATATACTATGTCTATTCTCGCGCTAACACATAACCTACGAGCAGCACTCCATCAGCGGCTTAGGCTAACACCTGTATGATGACGACACAGCCCGCGCCAGCACGGGAGCCCTGAGCACTCTCTCCTGAATGAACGATGCTGGAGAGATGCAGTGAGAGAATCACCGAGTTCGGAGGTCATCCGTAACACAGGGCGTCGGCAATCGTCACTCTCTCGCTCACTCATATTCTCTTTATACTCTCTCTCTCGCTCACTTTATATCTCTTCTCTCTCTCTCTCTCTCTCTCTCTCTCGTCCTCTCTCTCTCTTCCTCTCTCTCTCGCACACAGGCGGGTATTGTTTCGTTGCACAGCCAAGCTTTGCATTCCTCACTGCAGAATGGCTGTAAAACCGTTGTTCCCACCACCGAACACCATGGCGGCATTAAGCAACGTAAACAACACGGCGTCTGTGTATACCGCGCTGCCACATGTGGCGGCTCTCGTCACCATCGCCAACGTCGCCTAGCGTCACCGCCACCGGCGCGAAAGCGCGTATCCGTTACCTCATTTAAAAATATCATTACTAGAAAAACAAGTGCAGCACTCAGTCAGCCACATCGCGAGCACTAATAGAAGGCCAGACTATATATATAGAGAGAGTATATAGATGAGAGGTAGATAGAGAGAGGTAAGGGCAGGTATTGCGCAGAATGACAGCAGCATGTACTGTGTAGGTAGGTAGGTACTGTGTAGGTATAGACAGGTACTGTGTAGGTAGGTAGGTACTGTGTAGGTAGGTAGGTACTGTGTAGGTAGGTAGGTACTGTGTAGGTAGGTAGGTACTGTGTAGGTAGACAGGTACTGTGTAGGTAGGTAGGTACTGTGTAGGTAGGTAGGTACTGTGTAGGTAGGTAGGTACTGTGTAGGTAGGTAGGTACTGTGTAGGTAGGTAGGTACTGTGTAGGTAGACAGGTACTGTGTAGGTAGGTAGGTACTGTGTAGGTAGGTAGGTACTGTGTAGGTAGGTAGGTACTGTGTAGGTAGACAGGTACTGTAAAGGCAGTCGGTCCGCTCACTGGCTTCATGACGTCACCACGTCACGTGACGACACGGATAAAAGTCACATTGAGCCGCGGATTCCTCGGACATCCGACAAAAATTCGGATTAAAGCGTCCGGAGTTAATATCTCGGATTAACGCGTCCGGAGTTCATATCTCGGATTAACGCGTCCGGAGTTCATATCTCGGATTAACGCGTCCGGAGTTCATATCTCGGATTAACGCGTCCGGAGTTCATATCTCGGATTAACGCGTCCGAAGTTCATATCTCGGATTAACGCGTCCGGAGTTTATATCTCGGATTAACGCCTCCCGGATTGTGAACGTCCGGCATTCCGTCTCCGTTACCGTCCGCCTGTGATCCGATAGACTGTGTCGGCACATCTCGTCATCGTCGGCTCCGGGAGCAGCAGCTGTTTTACACCATTATTGCCTTTAACAATAACATACATGGGGATAAAGGCAGGAAACCACGCGCCTGCTAGCATGTGTCGACGCTGTATTGTTTCATCCTATTATAGAAGCCAGGGCGGAGTGAGTGAGGGAGGGAGTGTGTGTGTGTGTGTGTGTGTGTGNATATATGTATATGTATATATATATGTATATATATATATGTATATGTATATATATATATATATATATATGTATATATATATATATGTCTTTCTCCGCATCTAACAATAACTACGAGCAGCACTCCATCAGGGTTTAGGCTACACTGTATGAGACGACACAGCCGCGCCAGATCGGAGGCTGAGCATCTCTCCCGTGGGATGAACGATGCTGCTGCCAGTGAGAGAATACCAGTTCGAGGTCACCGTAACACATGTGCGTCGCAATCTCTCTCTCTCGCTCACTTTATATCTCTTTCTCTCTCTCTCTCTCTCTCTCTCTCTCTCTCTCTCTCTCGCACACAGGCGGGTATTGTTTCGTCGCCCAGCC
>NW_014579918.1:0-1298 GCF_000485595.1 Priapulus caudatus | reverse complement strand
GTGTGGTGTGTGTGTGTGTGTGTGTGTGTGTGTGTGTGTGTGTGTGTGTGTGGTGGTGGTGGTGGTGGTGCTGCTGGTGATGGTAGTGGTGGTGGTGGTGGTTTTGGTGCTGTTGCTGCTGCTGTTGTTGCTGCTACTACTACTACTACGACTACTGCGGCTACAACTGTTGCTAGCACTACAACAATCTCGCTGCGTCTCCCCGTCTATCGGCCTCGCGCACACTCTCTCACACTGAGGAGCTCTCATCAAGCCACCGATACAAGGAAGCGGGGCGATGCTGGGTTCTGTCATCGATTCCTGCTATTGTGCTGCATAATTCCCTCACACTCTTATTTCTCAACCACCCACCGTCTCTCTGCACGAGTTGCGACCTCTTTCTGTCATATCATCCCAATCTCAGTCTCAGCCCCCCCCACCCTGCCTTCTGTAAATACATATTTGTTCCGTATTTACCTCCCCGCCCCTCCGCTAGAACCTCCCCCCCGCGCTGCTAGTGGCACCGCCCGCTCTTCCTCCGTCGGTCCGGTCATCGATTAAATATTGATAATTTATTAACTAGGGCTTAGCGATTACAGATTCATGAGCGGTGGTGGGGGGGGGAGGGGGCGGGTGCTAATGGGGAACACAGAGTCTTTCTATTTGTGTCGCATTTCCAATTTTCGTCTGCTTGTCTCTTAAAACCGGCCGCCGACGCCGGTTACCCATCAGCCACGACGTCGCCACGAGTTCAAATCGACACGTCGTCGGCGGGCCGACGACGAGGGCACTGCCGACGTGTCACGTGGCCGTGGCCACCCCACGTGACCGCTCTTTTGTGTGGCTTCGGCAATTTTCATTTAAATTTTCAATGAAGTGGTATACGTTTTCCGAGGCGGAGAGAGAGAGAGGCGAATCTATTTCTCGCCGGAAATTGTGAATGTGAGGGTGTATGCGTGTGTGAGGGGATCAATCGGAGAGGCGCGCGGATGTGCGGTGAGGAGAGGATCGGGATCGGACCTCGCGCCCGCGCTACTCAATCTTCTGCTTCCCCCTCTCACTCTGTNTGTGTGTGTGTATGTGTGTGTGTGTGTGTGTTTGTGTGCATGCATGCGTGCACGCACGTGGAGATACGTGTTTTTAGCTGTCGTTAGACACACAGATCTAATTTACAAGGCTTGCTGCTCGTGTCGGATATAATTCGCCGGACATCAGTTTGATGGTGGATGCTACCTCGCTGTTTCTGCCGGCGGTGGCGCTCCTTGATTTGTTGTTGTTGTTGTTGTTGTTGTTGTTGTTGTTGTTGTTGGTGGTGGTGG
>NW_014579917.1:29057-32911 GCF_000485595.1 Priapulus caudatus | reverse complement strand
ATGTGCAGCGGCTTAAGAAGAAACATGACTGAGAGAGGGACAAGGAAGGCACGCATGAGGTCACGGTGAGGGTATAAAGTAGGAATTTTGCACTCTACAGGATTATGGGCGCCTCTCCTAATCATAAGCATCATTTTCAAACAATACAAAATCTTAATCACCAGAAATCTATGCTTGAGATTACCCCCTATAACCTATGAATGCTATATGCATTTGCAAAATATAACCCTCTGTGGCATATTGCCACGCCGCCTAAACACTAACGTGGCAGATTGCTTCTACTGGCTGGTATATGCAACAGGGACCTTATATTGTCAGGTGTTTCTTCCCTACTTGCTTAAAATGTGGGAAGTCTACTGATGAAATTTTATTATGTAAATTCTATTGCTAGAGGACTAACTCTTCTTCATTTTAAATGCATTAATCTTTACATAAACATGTAGGTTCATCTCTGGAGATTATTGTCGCATGTCGCGAGCACTATTTCAGTGTGTTATTTACGGACTGACGACAACTGCTGTAATATAGCTTGGGCGGAGGGTGAGAGGGGGTGGGAGGACTGCAGGGACAGGCGGCCAGGGAAGGTCAAGCGCTGATGTGCGCGAGTTTACGGACGAAGGAAACAGACTGAGAGAGGGACAAGCCGAATAGCGGACGGGTTTGGAGGATCGGGAGTGTGATGAATTAGGAGTTTTGCACCCTACAGGCTAGGGCGCTCTCCTAAATCATAAGGCCAATCCAGGTTTACATATACAAATTAATTCTCAGAAATCTATTGCATAATATCCCGCTTAAACTCAAGTATTAAATACATATACATTACAAAATATAACTCTTGCTGGTGAGCATATTGCCCCCAAGCGCTAACACACTAATCGTGGGCCTGATCTTGTGTACTGCCTGGTATATGCAACCAAGGATTTATATTGCATGGCTGTTCTTCCTACTTCTTAAGTGAGGTCTACTGGCAAGAATTTTATTCAGTAATCTATCTAGTTATAAACTCTCTTCATTTAAAAATTTATATCTTTGCCAAAACATTAGTCATTCTCGGATAGATATGCGCATTGCTCGATGGACTTATTTCGGCTGTGTAGTACGCGACTGACGAACAACTGCATATATATGCTATGATTGAGACGTGAGAGGGGTGGGAGACTGAGGACAGGCGGCGGAAGGTAGCCATGAGTGCGCCGATTAATAAGGAAACAGACTGAGAGAGGACAATGAGGCAAGAGTCGAGAACGGAGGGCGACGAAGTAGAAGTATTTGCACCCTATCAGTGCTAGGGCCGCTCTCCTATCTATAACGCACATGCGTTACACAGATACAAATTAATTCCATGACATCTTATGGCTGAGATACCCCTAACCATATTAAATGCATATCATTTACAAAATATTTGAACTCTTCTGTGTGAGATATTACCAGCAGCTAACATCACTAACGTGAGTGCAGATTGTCTATTGGCTGGCTGTATTATGCAACAGTGGAACTTATATATGCAAGGTGTTCTTTCCTACTCTGTATAAATGAAGTGTACTGATGAATTTTTATTATGTAAATCTATGTCTTATGGGATATACTCTCTTCATTTTAAATGCATTAATCTTTACAAAACATTAGTCATCTCGAGATGATATTTGCTCGCATGCGCGAGCACTTATTTCATGCGTGTATTTATTACCGCGACTGACGACACTGCGTAATATAGCGCTTGGAGTGGTGAGAGGAGGTGCGGATGGACTTGGAGGACTAGGCGCAAGGGACGGTTTAGCTGAGTGCGAGGTTTGAAAAAGAAACAGACTGAGAGATTGCCGGACATGGAAGGCCGGGTGAATGTTACGGCGAAGTGAAGACAGTTCAAGAGTTTTGCGCCACCCTATCAGGCTAGGCGCTCTCCGTAATCATAAGCCACAGAGTGTACAGATACAATGAATTCAAATCTATGGTATTGAGTACCCCCTAAACCATATTAAATGCATATTTCATTACAATACATATAATCTCTTCTGATGCAGATAATTGCCCAAGCCGCTAACACACTTACAGTTGGGCAGAGTTGTGTACTGTGCTGGTATATGCAGCAGGGACCTTACTGTCATGTCATGGTCTTACACAGTACCAGCCGAGGTGCTACCCCTATGATACTGAATAAATTACAGGCCTTCTATCTGCGGTTAACAATAACAAGCGATTGTACACATATTATATTGGTGTCAGATAGTGGGGATATGCTAACAGTTGGAACCTTACAGTGCAAGCTGTGTTCTTTCTACCTACTTGGAATGAGCGTCTACTGGTGTAATTTTATATGTAAAGTCTATGCTAAGATTAACTCCTCTTTATTTTAAATGTTATAATCGTTTGCCAAACATTAGTCACTTCGGGAGATATTTGCGCATGCGCGAGCACATATTTTCAAAGCGAATATATTACGCGACTATCAAGACAACTGCGAATAATAATTAGCTTGGGAGGGGTGACAAGGGTGGTGCAGCACTGTAGGACAGGCGGCAGGGAAGGTAACTGAGTGCTGCTGGTTGCATAAAGAAACAAACTGAGAATAGGGACAATGGAAGGCCACGGGTGAGCGACGGGAGTGGGGATGAAGTAGGAGTTTTGCCCCTTATGCAGGCTAGGCGCTCTCCTAATCTATAGCGCCACAGTTCACATGATACAATTAATCCCAGAAATCTATGCTGAGCATTACCCCCTAACTCATTTAAATGCTATATTTATTTACAAAATTAAAATCCTCTTGGTGAGATATTGCCACGCCGCTAACACACATTAACGTTGGCAGATTGTCTACTGGCTGGTATATGCAACAGTCGGACTCTTATTATGCAAGGTGTTTTTCCTACTTGTTTAAATGCGGTTCTACTGATAAAATTTTATTTATGTAAATCTATGCTAAGCATACTCCTTTCATTTTAAATGCATAATCTTTGCAAAACATTTGATTCATTCGGGCAGATATTGCACTATGCTCGGCACACTATCAGTGATGTGTGGTACGGACTGACGTACAACTGCATAATTATATGCTTGCTGAGGGTTGAGAGGCGGTGGGAGACTCAGGACAGGCGGCAGCGGAAGGTATGCTGATTGCGCGCGATTAAAAAGGAAACGACCTGAGAGAGCGGACAATGAACGCACTGGGTAGAGGACGGGAGGGTGAGAGAGGGAGAGTTGTTTGAGTTAAGCGTGTGAGAGAGAGCAGGAAGCAGAAGAGAATGTGAGAGAGTGTAGGAGAGTGAGAGAGAGAGAGGAAAAGGCAAGAGAGCAGCATGAAGAGACTGAGAGAGGATGAGACGAGAGAGAGAGAGAAGATGATGGGATGAAGCGAGAGGGTGAGAGAGAGAGCTAGATAGAGACGCGAGCGAGAGATAAAGAAAGATGGCGAGAGAGCAGTGAGAGAGCAGAGAGAGAAGATAGAGAGATTAGAGACAGTGAGGGAGACGAAGAGAAGAGACAGAGAGACAGCAGAGACAGAAGGCCAATGAGATAGAGATGAGAGAGCAGAGAGAGGAAGAGCAGGAGAGAGAGAGGGATGATGGGTGATGCAGAGAGAGATGCATGAGAAGATGATGAGTAGAGGAGAGAGAGAGAGAAAGACAGAGCGCGCGAGATAGAGACAGAGAAGGAGAGAGAGAGAGCGCGAGATAGAGAGAGAGAGAGAAATTATAGAATACATCACCGAGACGATTAACAACACGATTTACAACAACGACTTAGAATTCTAGACGCAACATAGTTATACAGTGTTAAATGCAACAGCGTTATACAGTGTTAAATGCAACAGAGTTATAGTGTTAAAGGCAGCACAGTTAAGCATAGTCTCCACACAC
>NW_014579917.1:15629-23590 GCF_000485595.1 Priapulus caudatus | reverse complement strand
GCGATCTCTCTCGAACAGCTCGAGATTGTTCGTCTCAGTTGAGAAACAAGCGAACTTATTCAAAACATATAACGTTTTACTCGTACCTTTGAAGGGGAGTGCTCGAGCGTTGAGTGTGAGTTGCCAGCTCCCGCTGCCCGTCCAAGGTATCTCACGGAACACAGGTGTCTAACTTGCAACAAACTCAGCGAGGGAATCACACCAAGATGTTAGCATTAAGTGTCTTGTGTAACAACGCAGAGATTATACTTGCGTCTCTATTGTCTACGGATGAACGCGCGACAACTGACCCTGACGAGTGACAACTAAAGCCGATGCCGGACGAAACGAGCGCATGATACGGGATCCCGTCAGAGATAGCTAGATGCCGTAGATGCGCTTCAGACTCGCCGTAGATGGCGCTAGATGCGTCATAGATGGCGGTAGATGCGTATGATGCGTATAAGCATGCGTGATAGATGCGTATACTCGCCAATATATTGCGCGTAAAGATGCCTGTAGCAAGTCCGTGGTAATGATTCGCGTATAGTATGCGTTATAAGAGGGCCCATAGAATGCGGTATAGAATGCGTAGAATGACCGTATAGACTGCGTGATAGAATGCGTAATAGATGCGTAGATGCGTATAGATGCGTAGATGCGTAGATGCGTAGATGCGTAGATGCGTAGATGCGTAGACTGCATAGAATGGCGTATAGATGCATTAGGATGCGTATGTGAGTGCGTAGATGGCGTAATAGATGCGTATAGATGCGTATAGATGCGTCATAGATGCATAGCATGCGTATAGATGCGTCAGATGCGTATAGATGGCGGTAAGATGCGCTAGTGCGTATAGATGCGTAGATGCATATAGATGCGTAGATGCGTATAGATGCGTAGATGCGTAGATGCGTAGATGCGTATAGATGCGTAGATGCGTGACCTGTGTATGCCTTGACGTACCTGCTCACTCGTCGCAGAAGGCATGTCGCCCAAGAAGGATGATGATCATCGTAGCAGTGTGCAGGGATCGGTCAGCCGCTCGCTGGCCTCGTCTGCGTCCCGGACCAGAACCGTTAGTATGATGAGCGTGACAAGCCGACCCAGGCTGCTCGCCAGCTGCTGGTGTAGCGAAGTGCGGTGATGCTACCGTTTGAAGGTCTTGCCTGGAAAACAAACGAAGCCCAATCAAGAAACTAATTGCTCATCTCGCTCTGAGATAATTCGGGAAACCCTCGTCGTGTTTCCGTCATGATTGCAAATTGGCACATGAATGAACGTCTGTTTCATTGATTACTATGAGTGATGACCCCACCCTGTGCGCTACCGTGCACGCGGGGAATGTTGTAAACTCCAGTAAGAATTTCAATGGTTATTACTATATCACGATTCAAGCTATTGGGTATTATTACCGTGTGATATGTCGCCGCGCGTCAGTGCACGCGTAGCTCGACGGCGCCGACGCGGTGACGGTCGATACTCGCACCGACAGGAAGTAGGTGGCGCGCGTGAACAGCCGCGGCGGTTTGATCGATGACGGTGTCCGGCGCACGTCGCAGCCGCGCCGCAAGCCGTCGTCGGCGAACGCGTGCGTCGTCGTAGACTCGCACTCCGGTTAGACGTGTCAGCGCAGGCTCGACATTGCATATTGGCGAGGGTGCTGCGTCGGCTCCTGCAGAATGTGCTGCGACGGGCTGGCCGTGGCCTGGGAACACGAGCCCGGTGTTGGGGTGCATCCGCGCATCACGGCCGGCCGTTGTCCGAGATGAAGTATCTCTGACGCTCCTCGACTGTGGGGGAACACGCCAGCAGAGAGAGAGATATTATGTAAGAGAGAGGAGAGAGAGAGGAGAGAGATAAGGGAGAGAGAGAGAGAGAGAGCCGATAGAGAGAGAGAAAGAAAGATGGAGGGGGAGAGAGAGATTATGTAAGAGAGAGAGAGGGAGAGAGAGATGAAGGGAGAGAGAGGGAGAGAGAGTGATAGAGAGAGAGACGGGAGAGAAGATGAAGGGAAGATAGATGGACCAAGAGAGAAAGAGAGATGGAGGAGAGAGAGAGAGAGAGAGAGAGATGGAGGGATAGAGATGGAGACCGAGAGTGTGTGAGAGAGAGAGAGAGAGAGAGAGAGAGAGAGAGAGAGAACGAGAGAGAAAGAAAAAGTGAAGAAGGACGAAGAAGAGGGAGAGAGAGAAAGAGAGAGAGATGGGAGAGAGATACATTTAGGGAGAGACGTGAGATAGAAAAGAGGATAGAGACAGAAGAACAAGAGAGCTGAGAAAGAGGCGCGATGGAAGGAGAGAGTCGACAGAGGAGAGTAGGAGAGAGAGAGAGAGAGAGCAGAAAGAGCAGCGATAGAGTAGAAGAGATAGCGAGCGAGAGCGATAGAGAGAGAGAGAGAGAGAGAGAGAGAGAGATGGAAGAGAGAGGAAGAGCAGAGAGAGAGATGAGATGCGGGGGAGAGAGAGAGAGAGAGAGAAGGAGAGAGAGAGGAGACAGCGTCGCGAGAGATAGAGTAAAGATAGGCGAGAGAGAGAGAGAGGATAAGGAGACAGAGAGGGAGACCGAGAGAGAGAGACAGAGACAGAGATAGAGAAAAGAGAGCGAGGGAGAGGGAGAGAAAGGGAGAGGGAGAGAGAAGAGAGAGAGAGAGAGAGAGAGAGACAGAAAGACATTTAGGGCACGCGAGATACGAGACAGAGAAGGATGAGAGAGAGAGCGCGAGATAGAGAGAGAGAGAGAAATTCATAGAATACATTCACGGGACGAATTAACACAACTACGATTTACAACAAACGACTTATAATTCTAGACGCAACAAGAGTAGTTATACCAGTGTTAAATGCAACAGCGTTATAACATGTTAAATAG
Source organism: Priapulus caudatus (assembly GCF_000485595.1). Lineage (NCBI taxonomy): Eukaryota > Metazoa > Priapulida > Priapulimorpha > Priapulimorphida > Priapulidae > Priapulus > Priapulus caudatus. The sequence continues at coordinate 20,740 of NW_014579917.1, read as the reverse complement.
CAACAGAGTTATAGTTGTTAAGGCACACAGTAAGCATAGTTCCAACACAGCAGTCTCCACACAACGCGGCCCATGCGATACGACACAGCAAGAATGCGTAGATGGTTAGATGCGTAGATGCACCGTAGCCTTTGCGACGTACCTGCTCACTCGTGCAGAGAGCGCGATGTCGGCCTAGGACAAGGACGATGATCATCGTTAGGCACGTCGTCGGCAGGAATCGGTCCAGCTGCTCCGCTGGGAAACTACGGTCTGCGTCGCGCGGACGTCGTCAGTATAATGAAGCGTGGACAGAGGGACGCCAGGCTGTCCAGCCTGCTGGTCGAAGTGGGTGATGTCCGGTAGAAGGTCTTGCCTGGAAAACAAAACAATTGAAAATAATTGTTCTCTCGATTTGAGATTAACTTACTTCGGAAACCTCGCGTGTTTCCGTCCAATGATTGAAAATGAAATGAATGACGTCTCTGTTATTGAGTTAACTATACGTGATGAACCCCCCACGCTGTGCCTACCTCACGCGGATTTGTAATACTCCAGTAAAAGCTTAATGGTTATTACTATACAGATTTCATAGCTTGGGCGTATTATTCAACCGTGTGGCTTGGTCGCCGCCGCGTCCCGTCCACGCGAGCTCCGACGCCCGACGCGGTGACGGTCGATACGTCCCACCGCGACAGGAAGTAGGTGGCGCGCGTGAGCACGGCCGCCGCGCGATTGATCGCGATTGACGGGTGTCGCGGCGCACGTCCACCCGCCGCCGCGCGTCGTCGGCGAATGCGTCTGGTCGTCGTCGTAGACTCGCACTCGGGAGGCGGTGTAGCGCAGCTCGGGACATGCAATTGGCCGAGGGTGGGCTGCGTCGAGCTCCCCTGCAGGATGTGCTCGACGGGCTGCGTTGGCTGGGAACACTGAGCTTGGTAGTTGATGCGCATTCACGGGCCGGCTCGTTGTCCGAGATGAAAGTTACTCGTGACGTCCTCGACTGTGGGGAAACACGCAGCGAGACGATATTATGTAGAGAGAGAGAGAGAAGGAGAGAAAAATGAAGGGAGAGCGAGAGAGAGAGAGAGAGTATATGAGAGATAGAGAGCAGAGAAAGGAAAGATGGTTGGGGAGAGAGAGATCATGTAAGAGAGAGAGAGGGCAGACGAGGATGAAAGGGAGAGAGGGAGAGAGAGATGAAGAGAGAGAGAGGAAGAGAGATGACGGGAGAGAGAGTGTGCGAGAGAAAGAGAGAGACGGAGGAAGAGAGAGAGAGAGAGAGAGAGAGAGATGGAAAGAGAGAAAGAGAGATGGAGGGAGAGGAGAGAAGAGAGAGATGGAGGGATAGAGATGTAGAGAGAGTGGAGAGAGAGAGAGAGAGAGAGAGACAAGAGAGAGAGAGAGAGAGAGAGAGAGAACGAGGGAGAGAGAAAACGTGAGAGAAGGACGAAGAGAGGGAGAAAGAGAAAGAGAGAGAGAGATGGGAGCGAGATACAGAGGGAGAGAGTGAGAGAGAAAGAGATAGAGACAGAGAACAAGAGAGTGAGAAAGAGAGAGATGGAGGGAGAGAGCGACAGAGGGAGAGTGAGAGAGAGAGAGAGAGAGAGAGAGAGAGAGAGAGAGAGAGAGAGAGAGAGAGAGGAGAGAGATAGAGCGACGCGACGAGCGTAGAGAGCAGAGAGAGAGAAGTGGAGCCTAGGGAAGAAGAGGCAGAAGAGAGAGGGAGAGAGAGAGAGAGAGAGAGAGAGAGAGAGAGAGAGAGAGAGAGATGAGGGATGAGGGAGAGAGTGAGAGAGAGAGAGATAGAGACAGCGAGCGAGAGATAGAGAAAGAGAAAGATGGCGAAGAGAGAGTGGTGGAAGAAGGAGGAAGGGGGAAAAGGTAGGGGGAGACGGGAGGCTGGTGGGAGGAGGAGGGGGGAGAGGGAGAAGCCTGGTGAGAAGGAGGAAGGGTGATTAAGCTGGTAGAGAAGAGGAGGGGAAGGGAAGTGTGAGCAAGGAGGGGGGAAGAAGAGAACGAGTGGTGGAAGAAGGAGGAAAGGGGAGAAGCCTCGTGGGGAAGAAGGAAGGGGAAAAGGAGGGGAAAACGGGAGGCTGGTGGAGACGGGAGATGGGCGGGAGAAGGAAGGAGCGGGAAGAAGGGAGCTGGGGAGGAGGAGGGGAAGAAGCTTGTGGAGAATGAGGCAGGGGAGAAAGAGGGCAGGTGGAGAAGGAGCGGGAGAAGGGAGAAGGCTGGTGGGAATTGAGGAAGGGAGAGTTTGGCTGGTGGAGAAGAGAAGAAAGGAGAACTGGTGGAGAATGAGGAAGGAAAGAAGAGTAAGCTGTAGAGAAGGAAAGGGGAGAAGGAGATCTGCCAACCAGACCAGCCAGCCCCTGTCCCATCATTGAAATGACCGGAGCGCAGCGGCACGCCTTCTCTTTTCTTCCCTTCCTCCTTCTCCATCCAGCTTCTCCTTCTCCCCTTCCTTCCTTCATCCACCAGCTCTCCCTTCTCCTTCTCCTTCTCACCAGCTTCTCCCCTCCTCCTTTCCCATCTTCTGCCCTCCCCTTCTCCCCAGCTTCGCCCCTTTCTCCTTCCTTGTGCGTGTATGCTGTGTGTGTGTGTGGCGTGGTGTGTGTGTGTGTGTGCTGTGTGTGTGTGCGTCTGCGTTGCGTGTGCGTGTGGCGTGTGCGTGTGGCGTGTGCGTGTGCGTGTGCGTGTGCGTGTGCGTGTTTGTCACAGATTAAGATAAAGATTTTCACTATGATGATTATGAAATCTTGTTCGTCCCTAATCGGAGCCTTCGGTCTAGAGGCAGACAGAGGAGAGAGAGAGGGCAGAGACAGAGAGAGAGAGAGAGGGGCAGAGCAGAGAGAGAGACAAGAGAGGCATGAGAGAGAGAGAGCAGAGAAGAGAGAGAGAGAGCACAGAGAGAGAGAGGGGCAGAGGCAGAGAGAGAGAGAGAGGCAGAGAGAGAGAGAGAGAGAGAGAGAGACAGAGAGAGAGAGGGGCAGAGGCAGAGAGAGAGAGGGAGAGAGAGAGAGGGAGAGGCAGATAGAGAGAGGAAAAAAGAGACAGAGAGAGAGAGAGATAGAGAGAGAAAGAGGCAGAAAGAGAGAAGCAGGCAGAGAGAGAGGGGCAGAGAGAGATGGAGGGATAGAGATGGAGAGAGGGAGAGAGAGAGAGAGAGAGAGAGAGAGAGAGAGAGAGAGAGAGCCGAGGGAGAGAGAAAAAGCTGAGAGAATGACGAAGAGAGGGAGAGAGAGAAAGAGAGACAGAGAAGGAAAGAGAGAAATGGGAGAGAGTGAGCGCGAAAGAGATAGAGACAGAGAGCAAGAGAGTGAGAAAGAGAGAGATGGAGGGAGAGAGCGACAGAGGGAGAGAGAAAGAGAGAGACAGAAAGAGAGCGAGAGAAAGAGAGATAGCGAGCGAGAGCGAGAGAGAGAGAGATGGAGAGAGAGGAAGAGAGAGAGAGAGAGAGAGAGAGAGAGAGAGAGAGCGAGAGATGAGGGAGAGAGTGAGAGAGAGAGAGTGAGAGAGAGAGAGATAGAGAGAGGGAGCGAGAGATAGAGAAAGAGAGCGAGAGCGAAAGAGAGAGAGAGAGATATAGAGACAGAGAGGGAGAGAGAGAGACAGAGAGAGAGAGAGAGAGAGAGAGAGCAAGAGATAGAGAGAGAGAAAAGAAAGAGAGAGAGAGAGAGAGAGGGAGAGGCAGATAGAGAGAGAAAAAAAGAGACAGAGAGAGAGAGATAGAGAGAGAAAGAGGCAGAGAGAGAAGCAGGCAGAGAGAGAGAGGGGCAGAGAGAGATGGAGGGATAGAGATGGAGACAGAGAGTGAGAGAGAGAGAGAGAGAGAGAGAGAGAGAGAGAGAGGAGAGAGAGAGAGAGAGAGAGAGAGAGAGAGAGAACGAGGGAGAGAGAAAAAGTGAGAGAATGGCGAAGAGAGGGAGAGAGAGAAAGAGAGACAGAGAAGGAAAGAGAGAGATACAGAGGGAGAGAGTGAGCGCGAAAGAGATAGAGACAGAGAGCAAGAGAGTGAGAAAGAGAGAGATGGAGGGAGAGAGCGACAGAGAGAGAGAGAGAAAGAAAGAGACAGAAAGAGAGCGAGAGAAAGAGAGATAGCGAGCGAGAGCGAGAGATGAGGGAGACAGCNGTACGACACAGCAATATGTGTAGATGCGTAGATGCGTAGATGTAGATGTAGATGTACGTAGCTTGCACGTACCTGCTCACTCGTGCAGAGAGCGCATGTCGGTAGGACAGGACGATGATCATCGTTAGCACGTCGTCGGCAGGATCGGTCAGCCGCTCGCTGGGCCTCGTCTGCGTCCCGACGTCGTAGTATATGAGCGTGACAAGGCGACCCAGGCTGTCCAGCTGCTGGTCGAAGTGGGTGATGTACACGTTGAAGGTCTTGCCTGGAAAACAAACAATTGGAAAATAATTGTCTCTCGCTTTGAGATAACTTCGGGAAACCTCGCGTGTTTCCGTCAATGATTGACAAATGGAATGAATGACGTCTGTTATTGATTACTATAGTGATGACCCCCACCTGTGCCTACCTCACGTGGGATGTTGTAAACTCCAGTAAAACTTAATGGTTATTATTATACAGATTTCATAGCTGTTGGGGTATTATTACAACATATTTTTTATACATTATTATTGGTTTTTACAACCCAGGTAGGCGCGTGGGCGTCGACGCTAGCTCGTCTTGGCTCTCCACAGCGTCTCTATGACGACCTGCAGCGCCGTCTGGTTGAGCGTTCTCTCAGCTCCGGCGCCCGCCGATCGTCACCGTGTGATTGGTCGCCGCCGCGTCCGTGCACGCGAGCTCGACGCCGACGCGGTGACGGGTGCACGATCGATACGTCCACCGACATGAAGTAGGTGGCGCGCGTGAGCACGCCGCCGCGCGGTTGATCGATGACGGGTGTCGCGGCGCACGTCCAGCCCGCCACAGACGTCGTCGGCGAACGGTGTAGCGCAGCTCGGACATGCAATTGGCGAGCGCGGGCTGCGTCGGCTCCTGCAGCATGTGCTCGACGGGCTGCGTGGCTGGGAACACGAGCCGGTAGTTGATGCGCATCACGGGCCGACCGTTGTCTGAGATGAAGTTGACGCGTGACGTCCTCGACTGTTGGGAACAC
>NW_014579917.1:12015-12291 GCF_000485595.1 Priapulus caudatus | reverse complement strand
CACGGGCCGGCCGTTGTCCGAGATGAAGTTACGCGTGACGTCCTCGACTGTGGGGAATACGCAGAGAGAGAGAGAGAGATATTATGTAAGAGAGAGAGAGAGAGAGAGAGGGAGAGAGAAATGAAGGAGAGAGAGAGAGAGAGAAGAAGAAGAGAGGAGGGAGAGAGAGTATAGTAGAAGAGAGAGAGAGGAGAGAGAGAGAGAGAGAGAGAGAGAGGGAGAAAAAGAAGGGGAGAGAGAGAGAGAGAGAGAGAGAAAGAAAGATGGAGGGGGAGA
>NW_014579917.1:5086-5344 GCF_000485595.1 Priapulus caudatus | reverse complement strand
ATGCAGACGTCGTCGGCGAACGGTGTAGCGCAGCTCGGACATGCAATTGGCGAGCGCGGGCTGCGTCGGCTCCTGCAGCATGTGCTCGACGGGCTGCGTGGCTGGGAACACGAGCCGGTAGTTGATGCGCATCACGGGCCGGCCGTTGTCTGAGATGAAGTTACGCGTGACGTCCTCGACTGTTGGGAACACGCGGAGAGAGAGATATTATGTAAGAGAGAGAGAGAGGAGGGAGAGAGATAGGAAGGAGAGAGAGAG
>NW_014579917.1:0-2757 GCF_000485595.1 Priapulus caudatus | reverse complement strand
GTTGCAGGCATGCTTGCTCGATCGGGCTGCGCTGGGCTGGAACACGAGCCGCCGTCAGTTGTATTGCGCAGTCACGCCGGCGCCGGCCCGGTTGTCTCGAGATGACTAGTTACTGCGTTGACGTTCTCGAACTAGTGGGGAACACACGCGGATCGAGAGAGATATTATGGTTAGTCAGAGCGAGAGAGGGGAGATAGATGAAGGGCAGAGAACGAAGAGACGAGAGACTGGACCGAGCATGACGACACGAGAGCAAGAGCATCGCAGAGAGAAGAGATGAAATGGGACTAGAGAGAGAGATGCATTAGGAGAGACGATTAAAGGCTCAGATCGAAAGCAGGAGGACGAGAGAAGAGATGATTAGAAGGAAGAGTAGAAAGAAAGATGTGAGGGAGAGCGAGTGAAGGTCGAGAGAGGAGCACGAGATGAAAGAAACGAGGAGCGGAGAGAGAGATGGAACGGGAGCAGCATGAGCTGTGCGGCACGAGCAGGAGAGGAGAGATCGCTGAGGAAGAGAGAGAGCAGACGCGAGCAGAAAGAGAGATGGGAAAGAATGGAGAAATGCAGAGATGGACGGATGAGAGAGCAGAGATGGACTGAGCAGAGGGACGACGAGAGAGGAGAGAGATGATAAGGATAGTAGATTGCGAGACCGAGCATTGTGAGAGAGAGCATGAGAGAGAGAGAGCGAGGGAGACGAGAGAGAGATGGCAGGGAGGCGAGGAGAGAGCAGAGAGATGGAGGATAGAGCATTCGACCGAGAGCCTGACGAGAGAGCACAGAGAGCGCCAGGGATTAGAGATTCGACTCTGAGGCGCAGTGATGAGAGCATGAGATGCATGAGAGCGATGTGGGAGAGATGAAAAACGTGGAGCCAGCATATGCCGACGCAAGAGAGGGCGCAGAGAGAGCAAAGAGAGAGAGAAGAGATGGGAGACGAGATACAGGAGGGAGGAGCCAGTGATGAAAATAAAAAAGATATAGAGACATGCAGAACAAAGGAAGTGTGAGAATGAGCAGAGAGTATGACGGCGATGAGAGCGCACACGAGGGCAGCAGTGCAGAGAGCAGAGACGAGAGACAGATAAGAAATGCGGAGAAGAGAGATAGGCTAAAGCGACTCGAGCCGAGAGAGAGATGAGATGTGGGGGCAGAGAGGAGCCGCAAGCTAGAGATGAAGAAAGAAGAGAGCCATGACGAGAGAGCAGATGTAGCGATGCAGGGACGAGCATGAGAGAGATTGCAGATAGCATGGACAGCGAGCCTGAGAGCAACTAGAGAGACGATAGAGAGAGAGAGAGGAGGAGATAGAGCACAGATGGGAGGTCGAGAGAGACGAGACAGCTAGAGACGAGCAGGAGATATATGAGCAAGAGATAGAGGAGAGAGCTAGAGATACGGAGAGAGGGAGAGGAGAGAGAGAGAGAGCGGTAGCAGGTTAAGAGACCGACGGAGAGAGAGAGATGACTGAGCAGAGACAAACAGCAGCGTGCGACGATAGAGACAGAGAAGGAGAGAGAGAGCATGAGCCGCTGAGATAGAGAGAGAATAACTAGCAAATTATACAATACATTCCACACGAGACGGATTAACAACACGATTTACAACAACGACTTAGAATTCTAGCGGACGCACATCTATAGTTATACAGCTGCTTAAATGCCCAACAGCCGTCTATTACAGCTTGCTTAAATTGCCAACAGAGTTATCACGCTGTTAAAGGCCCCAGCCCACAGTTAAGCATAGTCTCCCACACACGAGTTAGTCTCCCCCAACCCCTACTACCGCATGGCAACGCCGTACGCACACCAGCAATATGCTGTAGAATGCGTTAGATCGCCGCTTAGCATGTAGACTGCTAGATGCTACGTAGCTTGCCCACGTAGCCTGCTCACTCGTGCCAGATGAGCGCCATGCTCAGGCCCACGCGACAGCGGCACGATTGATCATCGTTAGCACCTGGTCGTCGGCAGGATCGGTCAGCGCTCGCCTGGGCACTCGCTCTGGGCCCGACCGTTATGCTCAGTATCATGAGCGCTGACAAAGGCGCGACCCAGGCTGTCCAGCTGTCTCGGCTCGAACGTGGGCTGATGTACACGGTTGAATGTCTTCTTGGCCCCTCGGCCAAACACAAACAATCTGGAAAATTAATTGCTCTCTCGCTTTGATGATATAATCTTCTGCGCGAAACCTCTGCGTCGTTTCGTCAATCGATGGACAAATGGAATGAAATGACGCTCTGTTATTTATTACTATAGTGATTGACCTCCCCACCTGTGCCTACCTCGACGCGCGGTGATGTTGTAAACTCCAGCTAAAACTTAATGCGTTATTACTATACAGCATCTTATAGCTGGGGTATTATTACAACATATTTTTTATACATTATTATTGGTTTTAAGACGAGCTAGCGTCGACGCCCACGCGCCTACCTGGGTTGTAGTCTCTCCACAGCGTCTCTATGACGACCTGCAGCGCCGTCTGGTTGAGCGTTCTCTCAGCTCCGGCGCCCGCCGATCGTCACCGTGTGATTGGTCGCCGCCGCGTCCGTGCACGCGAGCTCGACGCCGACGCGGTGACGGTCGCCCGCGGCGACCGTCGACGGGTGCACGATCGATACGTCCACCGACATGAAGTAGGTGGCGCGCGTGAGCACGCCGCCGCGCGGTTGATCGATGACGGGTGTCGCGGCGCACGTCCAGCCCGCCGCAGACGTCGTCGGCGAATGCGTGGTCGTAGTCGTAGATTCGCAACAAC
>NW_014579916.1:20099-23596 GCF_000485595.1 Priapulus caudatus | reverse complement strand
TTTATTTCGACATGCTCTTTTTCCCAGGCAGGAGAGTGTTAGGCGAAGAGCTCGAAACGAGGCAGAACTGCCATTTAGCACTCGCAATCGTTTAGATGGAGCCTTCTCATTAGATTATACCACGCGCTGGGAGCAGAAAAAGTCTACGTGTGCGATGTGTGCGGATACGCCGGATCCAAGCTACGTTATTCTCAAGAAACCATTTATGCGAACTCTATCATCATTGACGCACTGCAACACTGCATGTCACTGCCCAGACGTAACAAGGTATGCTACGAAGATGGGGGTCACAGCTACATATCCACCAGTGGTGACGTCACCAGATTTAGCAATACGCGTGGGTGATGTGTGGAGAGTGGAATAAAAGCACTTGCATCTAACAGAGAAAACTTCGAATCGAACTATGGCAGGGCTACCGCTGGCGTTTTTCGCCACATTTGGCCACTTTCGCAAAATGCGATGAATAAATAACAGTGGCGATTTTATGACACTAAGTGACGAATACAATTGGCGAATGGTTTAACTGCTCAAAAAATTACGATTGACCAAGGAAATCGTAAAATTGCAGTGTCGTGTCATAAGATGTTTTCGTACATCTCTTTTCTCGTACCCATCACCTGTTTATGCCTTGCTTAGCACATACGATAAAGTGAACAGGGGCTATAGTTTTTTATGGGTGGCTGAAAAATAACTTCGGTGGCTCAAGTCTTAGCTCAAACTTTAACATATGCAGAGGGAGCCCTGCTATGGGGTGTAAATACAGATAAGGGAGCCTTCCTGTTTTTGAAGTCTCTCTTTCTTGGAGTCTCCCATGCTTTGGAATCTCCTTTATCTCGGAGTCTCCCTTTCTTGAGGTCTCCCACACCTTGGAATAACTGGGAGTATGGAACCCAGTTCAACCCACTAACTGAATTGCAGCTCTAATCCTAACAGAATAACCATGACCCTAACCTTAATCCTTACCGAATCAAAGCTCTAAGTTCTAACCCTCACCCCAACCGAATTATAACCCTAATAACAGCATTACAGAAGCTCGATCCATCACCCTAGTTCTAATACTAAGCCCAACCGAATTGTAACCCTAATCACAGCATAACAGAAGCTCTATCCCTTACCCTAACTCTAACACTAACCCTTACCCTAACTCTAACACTTACTCTTACCAGAACTCTAACACTTACCCTTACCCTAACTCTAACACTTACCCTTACCCTAACTCTAACACTTACCCTTACCCTAACTTTAACACTAACAAAATCGTAACCTCAATCGCAGCATAACAGAAGCACGACAGGTGGCGCGTGCGTGTAAACTATTCATGTAGCCTGCACGCCAAGATGGGCTGAGAAAGCGTAACATGGTTGAGTAGCCACTCTGACGTGTCTACGCTGCCACCTGTTGCACTGTTACCCCAGGGAGAGTCATCGTGCCGACTAGAAATCACACGACTATGTAACGTCGTAAATATTAGTCTTCGCAAGGTCCGGGAGACTATTACCGAGTTCACACGGTTTGGCTCGTGCTAAATGGGCTATATTTGGCTAAGGCGAAGTTTGGCTATGGCCGCTTTGAGTCGGAGCGTTGACACGTACGCAAGTGAATACTGTCTGTCAAATTCAAATTCAAATTCAAATAAATTTTATTGCACAAATATCTTTGGACTATTTTTTTTTTTTTTTTTTTTTTTTTTTTTTTTTTTTTTTTTTTTTTTTTTTTTTTTTTTTTTTTTTTTTTTTTTTTTTTTTTTTTTTTTTTTTTTTTTTCCCTTTTTTTTTTTTTTTTTTTTTTTTTTTTTTTTTTTTTTTTTTTTCACTGTGAATTGTAGCCTCATACATCCAAGCATGTATAGATTCTACTAGCCGAAACCCAGGCAGTCCAATATTGCTTGTTGTAACGACAGAGTAGAGCAAGTTAAGCAAAAATCGCAATGGTTTAAATACCCTATCTCTTGAGGTGCAAAAGGTGTATGCACGACACTCATACTCTGCTCGCAGCGTCAGGTGGAGAGAATGGGATGGGGCACAATTATCATGGTCCTTTAATAAACGCCATAAAAATGCTAGGTCACTGCGTGAAAGCGAAAGAGAAGAGTTCGCAGTATCGCCCTTCCTGCGCGTCCAAGAGGACGGGCAAGTGCGATTCCCCAGAAAATTCTAAAAATCGCCTGGTGGCCCGCATTGAACCTTTGACACTGTGAGACTAAGCCTCCGAATTTGCCCGGCACAGTGCATGGGCATTCCTACAGATAGCTATACCACACCGACATATCGACGCGCGAGCCTAAGGTTGGGCCGTTTAGCACTTTGTGCCTGCAATTCGTTAATTACCTCCCTGAGTACCTAAGTTTAAGAAAGGGAAGTGTTCCCCCCTTCTTTTACCATTTTACACCGTCTGCCTTGACCTTTGACCCCTTGGCAGCTTCGACATCCCAACTCTGTTTTTGATGATCCCCACGCCGCAGATCTGCCGAATATCGTTGACGTGATCCACAGGGCATCGAGCGGGTTAAGATTTTGTGGCCAAACTGTTTGACCAGACGACGCACGGAGCGAACGCGGACCACAGGCGGAACGGAATCGAACGTCGTTTGGCGTTCTACAAAGCTGCATCTGACTATGTCAGATGAGCTAAAAAAATGTGGAAGCAAGCATGAACATGTGCGTGTGAGAAGAATAAGCAGCATGCATTAATTGCTTAATAGTTGTTCATCTTTGGACGCTCAGCACTGGCGATACCAGAGTCATTTTGTCTGGGCGGACTCGGGGCCGCCGTCCCGCTTTTTGAGGGTAGGGTAAGGGTAGGTACTGATAACCCAGCTGGCACCGAATCAAGGTGCGGTCAGCGCTCTCGCGCCTCGGACTGCCACGCGTTTCGCGACTCACAGGGAGCATTCTAATCTAGGACAGCTACTATACAAGATCTAAATCTATGATCTAGGCCTTTGCTATATCTACTGGGATAGTAGGCAGAGGTAATAAAGGATAACAGGCTGTGTAACTTTCATGACTTTCGCATTATTAACATGTTATCATGGAGTATGCCGTCGAGCCGCCGGAGCGAGTGATGGTGGGGGGGAGGGAGAAGGTGGATGGTGGGGGGAAGGGAAGGAGGAGGGTGGGAAAGGGGCGGGTGGAAGGGGCTCTAATAAGGCAAAAGCAGTTCAGTCCTTTGCTTAAACAAGTCAAGAAATCACCATGATTAACCCCTCCTTCGTTGAGAGGTCAGAAGGTTATCTTACTCTTCACCACGTCAGCGGAAAGAAGATTTCATGGTCGGCTTTCAGATAAGTGATAAAAAACGGTAGGTCAGTGCTGAAACAAAAAGTTTTGCACTTGGTGGCGTTAGACGGCATGTCAGTCCTTTGTGTTTTGAAAAAGGCGTAAGTTTTATATGACTTCGCAATATTAACATGTTAACAGGAATATGCGTCGAGCGCGAGCCGTAGTGGTGGTGGTATAAAAAAGGAGAGTGGGGCGGGGGCGTGGCAAGGCCCGGAG
>NW_014579916.1:2732-18846 GCF_000485595.1 Priapulus caudatus | reverse complement strand
CGCTCAGAGCATATATCTAGGATACTACTAATACAGATCTAAAAGGGGGGAGGGCAGGTGGAGGGGGCTCTAATAGCAAAAGCAGTTGCCGCGAGATGGCGCGTGCAAGTGTCATCAATAATCAAAGATGGCATCAGCCTTCATGACAGTGTGCTAGTCAGGGTGCTAATACAGACTGCTTTAGAAAATAATATGATTTAAGGAGCGTAAACCTTGTTCAACAAACATTTGCCTTTGAAATTGAACTATGCAAGTGTAGCCTCACATCCACAATAGCACAAGCAGTTCAGTCTTTTGTTAACAGTCAACAAATCCATGTTTAACCCTCCTCCTGAGGGTCAAAAGGTTATCTGACACTTACTCTTCGCATGTCAGCAGAAAGTACATTTCATGGTCCTTTTAATAAAGCCATAAAAAGGCTAGGTCACCGCTGAAACAAAAAAGTTTTTCAATCGCTCCGTCAGGCCATGTCCTCAGAATATGTCTAAAATCTGCCCTGTGCCCATTGACCTTTGACCTCCAATTTCGGCACAGGCATGGCTTTTCCTACCATGATGCTATAAACCGACTATCACGAGCCTAGGTCGATCCATTTAGATTTGTGCCGCAATTCTGCATTTCCTCACTATACCTTAAGTTTAGGAGGGAATGTTCCCCCTTCTTTTACACCTCTTGACCTTTGACCCCCAGCTTCGACATCCCAACTCGTTTTGACGATCTCCACCAACGTCCCGAAGATCGTAACCGTACGTCGAGCGGTTAAGATTTGTGCCCAACTGTTGACGAACGCACGGACGATCATGCGATTCTACAAGCTGCATCTGACTATGTCAGATGAGCTAATAATTAGGAATGTTTCTATTCTCCAGCGACAATCGCGAGCGACACTTTACAACACCTTTAAAAATAAGCACACTAATGACGGGTGTGACTTGTGTAGTGGGGGAGAAAAAGAAGACTTGTTACATCTATATATAATGGCTTTGAATATGGAGATATAAATAAGTCCATGGCTACGCGACCGGTTCCGGACAAAGAGCCGCTAGGCTACGCATCCGAACATCCATCTCGTACAGTGATCTTGCAACACGTACACGCATGATTGCGCAACGGGACGCTCTGCTGATTGCCGAGTGTGTGTGTGTGCGTGAGACAGAGAGAGACAGAGAGAGAGAGAGAGAGAGAGCAAGAGAAAGAGAGAGACAGAGAGAAAGAAAGCGAGAGAGCAAGAGAGAGAGAGTTAGAGGTGTGTGCGCACACGCGCGTGTGTGTGAGAGAGAGAGAGAGAGAGAGAGAGAGCTCTGTGCGTGTGTGTGTGTGAGAAAGAGAGAGAGTGAGAGAGGACGAATGAAAGGATAGACGGCAGCAGTGCATATATTGTATATTTTCGGCAATCAGCAGAGCGCCCCATTGCGCAATCATGCGTGTACGTGAGTCGCGTGATCACTGTGTGAGTAGATGTCCGGATGCGTAGCCTGGAGGCTAGGCAACCCACAGGCACTTGGAACGTCTCAATTAAAAAAAATAATCGTAAATAAACACGAAATGTATTTACTACCAAAGTCTTAATGTTTCTCTACTCTTTCGCCTTTTATTGCCGATAATTACCCGTAAATGCCGGTCAAATGCTCATCTGCAACACACAAGTACGCCGCACGCCCGCCCTGTGCACAAACAACATAAATAAGAAAGCAGGTAGGAAAGTGTGATCGCAAAATTCGCTCGACGTTCGCTTCATTTCACACGACTAAAGAACGAAAACACATCAAACAGCCTCCATCTTGGTGTCTATCTGTAGCTAAATGTTCACTTGTTCGAATTATAACTCTGTTCTTTGTTCTTACCTACTCCCGCTAGAGATATCTCGTGAAATCCTGCAGGAAATGTTCTCTGTGAAAATGTAAAGAGGACGAGATGTCTGTTTACACCCGAGTAATGGGGCGCATTGCATGCCGGGATGAGCTGCTGCCTGCCTCTGAGCCTTCGTTTCGAGGCCCGCCAAGCCAAGCATAATGCGTGCAGGCATGACGTCACACACACACGACTACAGTTATCGATCGAAAGTAGCGCCGTTAGGGATTTTCAGATGATATATATACGTCCTCTTTACATTTTCCCGAGGAGAACATTTCCTGCAGGATTTCACGAGATATCTCTGGCGGGAGTAGGTAAGAACAAAGGGCAGAGTAATAATTCAAACAAGTGAACATTTAGCTACAGATAGATCCCAAGATGGAGGTTGTTTGGTGTGTTTTCGTTCTGTAGTCGTGTGAAATGAAGCGAGCGTCGAGCGAATTTTGCGATCACGCTTTTCTACCTGCTCTCTTATTCGTGTTGTTTGTGCACAGAGGGGGCGTGGGGTGTACTTGTAACAGAGCGCGCGAGATTTAAATCCCCGCGCTATTTAAATAGCGTAGTAGTTCTAAAATAGATGGATAGCACTGCGCACGATCAGCGAGATGCAGCAGCATGACTGGCTCCTACAGCGCATGTCCGTGAGGCTGGAGAACGGAGCAGCACTGTCGGTCACGTGTTGGTCACGTGTCTCTGACTAGCCGCGACGTCAGGAAGCCACAGCGCATGCGCAAATGACCACCGGTCAGTCATGACGCCGCAGCGGGGAAGGCGACCAATAAACCTTTGGAAGTCTCCTCCCAGCTGGGCGAGTTCCCAAGAAACATATCGGCCCACACCTCACGTTAGCGCCTCACCCTAACTTTAGCGTACGGCCTTCTCCTGTCTCAATAAATTTCCATTGCCCGTGTACTCCGAAGTAGAGTGCCAAAACGATTAGGCGCTCTCCTTGTCACTAGGGATAAATGACCACCAGTCAAGTATAGTTACGCCTAGTTACGCCTGTTTGAAGCGACTCATATAAAAACCCTCCCTTAGAAAAATCAAGATCTTCTCCTTTTTCTAATTTCCGACGTGTCGTGCGGCTTACACATATACTCGCCGTTGTAGCCATATAGTTATCCACACCGAGTAGAATCTTTACGTGTTTTCTTCTAACTACTTGTACGACTAGAACCTGATTTGTGCGCAAGTGAATAAAGATCATCAGTAGTGTTTCATCCTTCTGTCTCGTGTTTAATTTACTCGTCCTGCGCCGCATCGGACACATCGACACCTCGGCCGACGATCCCCTTCAAACAGGCAACTTTCCTGCCAGCACGATAGCGAACAGGGTAACATTAACCAGGACACAACGCAAGGACAATAACACCACAAGTAGAGATTAGTTCAACGCCTATATTAGGATCGCGAGGCTACACACAGTCGACATCTCCCGACGTGTCTCACGAACAGTCTAGAAAATATCTACATACTTGTGTGTTGCAGATGAGCATTTGACCGGCATTTACGGGTAATTATCGGCAATAATAGTCAAAATAGCGTAGAGAAACATTAAGAATTTGGTAGTAAATACATTTCGTGTTTACATTTTTTTTTATTGAGACGTTCCAAGTGCCTGTGAGGCGACCGGTTCCGGACGCGTAGCCACTTCGTATAAATAAACATACGTCTAAACAGAAGAATTGCTCCGACCTGTGATTAGTGGATAAAAATAGAATTCGTGACGTTTTGTTTCATCGGTCATAGCCGCGCGTGTATTAGCCTATATGCTAAGCAATTTTCTAATTGATTAGACTAATCGTACTTCAATAGACTCAAAATTCACAGAGATTAAGGCTAAGACATGTGTCTATAATAGCTAGAATTTATAGAAATGTAACTCAAATCGTTCGCGCCATATGATAGCTAGTACACGTTGCTACAGGCCATGTAGCCGCACGTACATTATTAGCCTGTGAGCAATACCACGCGGCGCGCATGCATATTTGCTAATAATTAGACTAATCGCGCTTCAATAGACTCAAAATTCGCAGAGATTAAGGTAAAGACATGTGTCTATAATGCTCACAGGGTTATGTCCCCCAGGGTACTGCCCGGAACGAGCGCTACGCCTGGTAACGGTCGAGTAACCGGAACGTACCCTGGTCACTATTTGATATGGTTAGGGTTAGGATTAGGGGTAGGGTTAGGGTTCGGGTTCGCCCTCCAGATTCGTTAGTGGAGTAGGCGAGGTACGGTCCGGCATATTAGATAGTCGCGGTACGGTTCGGTAATAGCCGAACGCTACCTCAGGGTACGTTCCGGCAAGTACACTGGGGACAAAAAAATAGAAGACCCTCTCAGCGTCTATATTAATAGCTAGAATTTATAGAAATGTAACTCAAATCGTTCGTGCCATATGATAGTTAGCACAGGCACAGCTGTAAACTGTAAAACACAGCACGCCGCCCCATTGCGCAGTCACACTTTACCACATAAATATAATAGTGTCCTTACACATAAATATATAATAAATAAACACATTTATATAAATAAATATATAAATAAATATAATACACACACTATAGTCCTATATATTTATGTGTAAACTGTAAGTGTAACGCCGCAATGGCGGCGCGTGTATGTTACAGTTGAATTACGCTTCAAGTGGCCTGTGAGTAGTTATAAACCCAACCCTAACCCTAACCATAATCCTAACCTTTATAGTGGATATAATATTATATTTTATATTGATGTAAATTGACATCTGGTTTTATTTGGGACCCCATGTGTCTCTGACTCTATCCTTGAACCCAGACGCACCCACTGTTCCTACCGGCCATAACGTTTTTTAACAATTAACATAATAGGATAATCTTGAACTTCTAAACTTTAATTCGGCACCAGGTTCATTTAGACTCCTTTCGTCTTCGACATAGTCCCTTGACTTTTGAAGACTATTACTTAACGAGGTTAATAGGAGTTCCTCTCAGTTCCTGAAAACTACTTTCACTCACAAAAGGGAGTGAGGCCCATTTGCAATTCTGTCGTGCGCCGCACATCTAACGAGCAATTAGAATAAATCAATTCGACGGTGCTTAGTCGCGACGTCCATAATTCCATCCCGCAGTTATCTAATAATGAACATAATCCATAGCAAATCACTACATATGCATAAAGCCAATATAACATACAGCGTGTACCTGCCCGTAATAAGGAATAATCTTTAAAGTCCAATTTACTATACCAAACACGGGAAGATTCAAAAGCTAGTCAAAATCGATAGATCAATTAGTTAGTTAAGGACTGCAATACAGCGGATTGCAGTAGAAAAGTTTGAAGTACAAGGGAAGTAACCAGAGAAGAAGGAAGACAATATATAATGGCAGTAGCGAAAAATCCTCACATGGTTATATTCATGATTATTATTTTTAATTTATTATTAAATTAATTGATTTAGATATAGGGGCAGAGAGAGAGAGAGAGAGTGCAGAGAGAGGAAGAAAGAGAGAAGAAGAAAGAAGGGGTAGAGAGAAAGAAAGAGAGAAGGGGCAGAGATAGCAAGAAGAGATGGGCAGCACGACAAGGAAGAGGGCGGAGACAAACGAGAGGAAGAGAGAGTGTGAAGAGAGAGTAGGAGACAGAGGGCGTAAAGAAGAGAGAGGGAGGAAAGCGAGATGAAAGAAAGAGAGAGAGACAGCGAGAGGAAGAGAGAGGGAGAGAGCGGAAGAAAGAGGGGGGACAGAGAGAGTGGAAGAGAGAGAAGGGGAAAAGAAAAGAAGAGAAAGAGAGGGGGTAGAGAGAGAGAGAGAAAGAGAGGGGGTAGAGAGAGAAAGATGTAGGGGAAACAGAGAGAGGAAAGAGAAAGATGTAGGGGAAACAGAGAGAGGAAGAGAAAGAGGGGACAGAGAGAAAGAGAGTACGTGGCAGAGCGAGAAGGGGGCAGAGGGGGAGAGAGAAGAGAGAGAGAGAGAGAGAGAGAGAGAGGCAGAGAGTCAAAGAGAGGGGAAGAGAGAGGGAGAGACAGCGAAAGGGAAGAGAGAGAGAGAGGGGCAGAGAGAGGAAAGTGAGAGAGAAAAAGAAAGAGCGAGAGGCAGAGAGAGAGAAAGAGAAAGAGCGAGAGGCAGAGAGAGGAGGCAGAGCGAAAGAGGGAGGGAAACAGAGCAAGGAAGTGAGAGGGGGCAGAAAAAGAGAAGAGAGAGGAGCAGAGATAGGAAGAGAGATGGGCAGAGACAGGAAGAGAGCGGGGACAGAGAGGAGGAGAGAGAGGGGGACAGCGAGATGAAAAGAGAGATAGAAACAGAGAGAGGGAGAGAGAGAGGAAGCGAGAAGGAGATAGAGAGAGAAAGAGAGAAGTATAGAGAGAAAGAGAGGACAGAGAGGGGGGGGGCAGAGAGAAAAAGATGGATGGAGGGAAACAGAGAGAGGAAGAAAGTGAACGAGAGGAGGGACAGCAAGAGGAAGAGAAAAAGAAAGCGAGGAAAACAGAGAGAGAAAGTGAGAGAGCGAGAGAGGGAGCAGAGAGAGAAAGAGAGGGACAGAGAAAGGAAAGAGAGAGAGAGGGTAGAGAGAGAAAGAGAGAGAGGGGCAGAGAGAGAAAGAGAGAGGGGAAGGGAGACAGAGAGAGAGAGAGAGAGAGAGAGAGAGAGAAAGAGAGAAATTGGCCCTCTAGTGATAAGCAGGAGGCTGGTCACTCCGCAGTGTGCAACTCACAACGTCCGTAATATATAGGACTGTTCGTCATATTTAGGTCGGTCCGACTGCCATGCGACTGGCCGCCACTAGTTTGCTTCGGAATAGAACAGTGACAACTGGACACGCAACTACAGGTCGCTGCTGATCGCTTCCAGTTGCTCGAAATCAAGTTGCTTCCAGTCGAGTCGGCTCGCAAGCCCGATATAAGCTCAGCTTAACAGCTACGCGGTGCATGACATGTACAAAAAAATCAAGATAAATATCTATAAGTGTAAGATAGCAGCTACGCGTGGTAATGATATTTAAGCCGGTGTGTGATACATGTAAGTATCAACGTGGAAATGCTGTGCATCCCAACCACGACTGCAAAATTAATATAATATGTAAACTTATTGTAAAATGTAACACGTCGTCTGTCTTTGTCTGAATACGAGCAACGACTCGTCTCGCCAAAAGCTGTCAAACATACACATTGTTCGGGGTTCTGTTTACCGGCTGATCGATCATAAACTCCGCGTGTGTCGGATGCTCCCTGTGTTATCAGCATCTACTGTACAAAACTCTGCTATTACGCGTGTTTTTGTATGGTGTGTGTTGTCCGCACATGAATGTTTGATCCCGACCCGCGAAAGTATGTGAACTAACGAGAAACCAAAAACAGCTGAACAAAATACAACAAGACTAGGATTGGAAGTACACAAATTCCCATTTATTGTCACGCCAAAAAAATTATTTAACCAAAAATTTCGGATTAAACACATGACAATAAAATTGGCTGATGTTATTTAATTATACTAAACAAAAATTACTAATCATGAAATTATTATTCCGTATTTTTGATTTATCATCATCATTATTTACAAAAGCTAGCGGCGCCAGCCCCTGCTATGCGGCGGGGCGGCCCTGCGACTGCTTCCTCCCTGGCGGGCGGCGGTAAGTGCTATGCGGCGGGCTAGCTTTCATCTGGAGGCGGCTGCGACGGCCTCTGCGACGGCTCCTCCGTGGCGGCGGCGGGTATAGCTGCTATCGCGGCAGGGTAGCTCTCTGGAGGCGGCGGGCGGTGGTAACGGCCCTGCGACGGCTCCCTTCCGTGGCGGCGGCGCGGTACAGCTCTGCTATGGCGGCGGGGTAGCTCTCTGGAGGCGGCGGCGGTGGACGGCCCGCGACGGCTCCTCCGTGGCGGCGGCTATGTAGCAGCGGCCGTATCGGCTGCTCTGTTCCGAAGGTGGAGTCCGTCGGTGGTTCACAGATCAGGTGTGCCCCGAAAACTGGTGACGTGCACGAACAAGGACAAAAAGAGAAAAGGACAAAAGACCACAGAAGGACAGACCACTGAACTATAAGAAACTACGAAGGATGGCAGCGCGATATCACATGGCCGAGCAAGTAAGATGAATTTAGACAGATGTGATACTGTCCATGCTAGACATTTTATGGCAGTCCTGGTTTATGTATTTGCCCTGCATAGATGCGTGTATCACGCGCCTCGTTTTGACATGAGTGGCACCGTGTTTAATTCAGTAAACTGCAGGCAGTAAAACTTGCATCCACACTTTGTCACACGGCCAAATGGTCTTCTCCTCCCGTGTGAGTGCGCATGTGTGACTTGAGATTAGCGGCGGTCCTACACCTGTACTCACATATATCGCACACATACAGTTTCTCTCACTCACATATATCGCATGAAAATGATTTCTCCTCCCGTGTGAATGCCATGTGTACCTTGAGAATACTGAGGGTATATATTCTGTGTTCACATATATCGCACCCATACGGCTCTCTCCGCCGTGGTGAGTGCGCCATTGGTACTTGTGCATTACGAGCTCGTATATCTTGTTCACATATATCGCACGCATACGGTTTCTCTCCCGGTGTGAGTGCGCAGTGATGAACTTAAGACATATGAGACGTAGAACACTTATATTCACATCTCTCAACATGCAAACGATTTCTCTCCCGTGTGAGTGCGCATGTGTGACTTAAAGCCCTACGACGGACGGTAAACACGCTATAATTCACATCTCTCACACACGCAAAACGGTTTCTCTCCCGTGTGAGGCGCAATGTGTACCTCTTGAGTATACTAGACGTCACACACCATGTACTTACCATGTGTCGCACACAAACGGTTTCTCTCCCGTGTGAGTGCGCATGTGTACTTGGGATTACCAAGGGTCGTATATCTGTGGTTCACATATATCGCACGCATACGGCCTCTCCTCCCGTGTGAGTGTGCGCATGTGTCTGAACTTATCTTTACCGGACGTAGAACACTTATATTCACATCATCTCACACGCAAAGGGTTTTCTTCGCACGTAGGTGAATCGCATCGGTGTACCGTTGAGAATACTGAGGGCTAAGTATATCTGTGTTCCACCATATATCGCACCGCAACGATTTCTCTCCCTGTGGAGTGCGCAATGTTTTTTCTTAAGCAATGCCGATGACGTAAAACACTTAATATTCAGCATCTCTCACAATGCAAACGGCTTCTCTCCGTGGTGAGTGCGCATGTGTAACGTTGAGATTAGGGACGGTCGTAAACCTGTATTCACATGTGTTCCGCACACAAAACGTTTCTCCTCACCCGTGTGAGTGGCATGTTCTCTTGAGATGAGCGAGGGTAGTATATCTGCTGTTCACCATAATACGCAGCATACGGCTTCTCTCCCGTTGAGTGTGCATGTGTACCTTGAGATTAGCGGAGGTCCTACACCTGTATTCGACAATGTGGTCGCACAGGCAAATCTGGCTTCTCTTCCGTGTGAGTGCCCACTATGTTTCTTCGAGAAATTACCGCGTCCTAAACACTGCTATTCACATGTGTCGCACGCAAATGGCTTCAACAACCGTTGAGTGTGCATGTGTACCTTTGAGATTAGCGGAAGGTCCTACACCTGAGTATTCCACATGTTGTCCGCACCGCAAATGGTTTCCACGCGTGTGAGTGTACATGTGTTTATGTAAGCATATCAGACAGTAGAAACACTTATATTCACATATATCACATGCCGTATGGCTTCTCTGGCTGGTGTGAAGTGCGCAATATGTTTTCTTGAGATAACGTAGCCCTCTGGAGCCGGAGTAATCCACACACATCACACACGTAGACTTTTCTCCTCACAGGCGGTGCAATATCTGAATGAGAAGGCTCCACAACAGATCGCAAGGTGCTCATCGCATTCCTGTCTCGTTTTGAGCTCTTGCTAACACTCTCACTGCTGGGAACAAGATGTCGAAAATAAAATATCATCATTGACGCACCTGCAACACTGCATGTCAAACTGCCCAGAACGTAACAAGCGTTATGTCTACGAAAGATAGGGTCACAGCTACAGTATCCACCAAGTGGTGACGTCACCAGATTATAGCATACGCGTGGTGATGTGTGGAGAGTGAAATAAAAAAGCACTTGCCATCTAACGAGAGAAAAACTTCGAATCTATGGCAGGGCTACACGCTGGCGTATTGCGCACACTTTCGGCAATAATGCGGCTGAATAAATAACAGTGGCGATTGTTATGACACCTAAGTAAACGAATACAATTGGAAGAAAATGGTTTAACTGCTCAGAAAAAATTACGATTGACCAAGGAAATCGTACAAATTGCACGTGTCGTGTCATAAGATGTTTTCTACATCTCTTTTCTCGTACCCATCACACTGTTTATGCCTTGCTTAGAACATACGAATAAAGTGAAACAGGGGCTATAGTCTTTATGGAGGTGGCTGAAAAAAATAACTTCGGTGGCTAAAGCCTTACTCAAACTTTAAAACATATGCAGAGGGAGCCCTGCTATGGCGTGGAAAAATACAGATAAGGGAGCCTTCTGTTTTTTGAAGTCTCTCTTTCTTGAAGTCTCACATGCTTTTGGAATCTCCTTTATTCTCGGAGTCTCCATTTCTTAAAGTCTCCCCCCCCTCCCCAAGCCTTTAAAAATAACTGGGAGTAAGGAACCCACTAACATGATTGCAGCTCTGAATCCCTAACAGAATATCCATGGCACCTAACCTTAATCCTTGCCAGAATCAAAAGCTCTAAGTTCCTATCGCTCACCCAACCGAATTATAACCTTAATAACAGCATTGACAGAAGCTCTATCCAATCACCCTTAGTTCTAAACACTAAGCCCTAAACCGAATCATAACTCTAATAACAGAATAACAGAAGCCTCTATCCTTTATCCTAACCTAACACTTTACCCCAACCGAATTGTAACCCTAAAACACAGCCAGAGGCGCCGGAGTGGGGGGGGGCAAGTGGGGCGGCCGCCCTCCAATCCAAAAAGTGGGGGGGGGGGCAAACCAAAAAAAGCCCCCCCCCAAAAAAAAAAGAAGAGTGGGAAAGAAAACAATAAAATGTATGAGCAAGACTTGTTGAATTCTAACGTTCAAAACTAATTTAATATATCCCATTTTAAGTTTTCGCAGTGCGCGCTTGCTGATTGACGCTCACGTCCGCACAAACACGGCTCATGCACACACGCCCGCACATACCCGCGCTCAACGCACACACGCGCTCACGGCCGCACACACGAGGGAGGGGGGCCGCACATACGCGCGTCGCGTACACGACGCGCTCAAGCACACACGTCGCACAAGTACGCCGCGTCATCCACACACGCTCGCACAACACGCGCTCGACGCACACACGTCAACACACACACGCGCTTACGACACAGCGCTTACCACACACGCCCACATGAAGCAGCGACGAGCGCAACGGGCGGCCGGAAGGAAATAAGGGCACAGAGGGAGACTCGCAGGGTCTCGCGGCGCGCCGCGGGCAGGAGAGGGAGGAGAGTGCGAACCTGGTGCCGCAACAACACGCGCTCACGCACGACACGTCCTCATACACGCGTCTCACGCACACGACGTCACACACACAGCGCTCGACGCCAACAACATGCGCTCACGCACATCACGTCCCACACACGCGCTCACGCACCACATGCGTCACGGCACACACATCGCACCCACTCGCAACCACACGCGCTCACACACACACGAACCTCACGCATACACGCCGCAACACACGGTTCGCACACGACTCACTCACGACGCAGTCGCACACACGTGCTTCACGCACACACGCGCTCCACACGCACACATATCGGCGTCGCACACACGCGCATCACGCACAAGCACATCGCACACACGCGCTCACGCACCACACATCGCACACGACGCCGCTCACGCACACACGTAGCACACACGCGTTACACGCACACACAGTCGCATCACGCACACACGTCACGACACTAGGCGCCTCACGCACACGCCAGGACGTCGCACATAGGCGCTTACGCACAACATCGTCACACACATGCGCTCGACGCCACAAAGCCGGCTGCGCGCGCTAAACCACGCCACCCACGTCGCACACACAGCGCTCACGCACACACGCTCGCACACCGGATATTCGCCGCGCTCACGCCATACACTCACGCACAACAGCGCCTTCACGTACACAACGCGCCCATAAAAAAATTGTGAGCTCCCTTAGGTCTTTGCCCCCCAATCCAAAACTGCTTCCGGCGCGCCTGATCACAGCATAACAGAAGCTCTATCTCTTACGCTAACTCTAACACTTACCCTAACTCTAACACTTACTCTTACCAGAACTCTAACACTTACGCGCTTACCCTAACTCTAAAACTTTACCCTTACCCCTAACTCTAACACTTTACCCTTACCACACTTTAACACTAACGTAAAATACAGTAACCATAATCGCAGCATCAACAGAAGCACGACAGGTGGCGCGTGCGATGTAAAACTAATTCATGTAGCCTGCACGTCAAAGATGGGCTGAGAAAGTCGTAACGATGGATTTGAGTAGCAAGCCACTCTGACGTGTTCTACGCTGCCACAGGTTGTACTGTTTACCGAGGGGAAAGTGCATCGTCCGACCTAAGAAATCAACACGACTATGTAACGTCGTAAATATTAGTCTTCGCAAGGTCCGGGAGACTATTACCGAGTTCACACGGTAATGGTTTGGCTCGAGCTAAGTAAATGTAAAATCAGTAACATACTATTAGATGCAGACAACGAATTAACGTGTTGTTGTTGTTGTGTGGTCTGTATGTTTGGTTTTAGGTTAAAACTTGTTGGTGGTGTGTGCTTGACAATGCGCGACCAGCAGTGAAAGCCTATCAACTAGAAGATTTTGAAAAATCAGCTTTGAAGATTTGAGTGGGTTAGGAGATAATGTAGCGTGATCGGCAGATCAGATGATCGCAGAGAAAATGGGACGCGCTTTTCGTGAATCTGTTGGCATCATACATTTAGCAAGTGATTCGCGCGAAGTGAGTCGCAGCTCAATATTCTTTCAACCAACAAGCACTAATCTATAATTCCATATATTATCAATCAATAAACTTATAGGTACTAATAATTTGGGTAAAATTTAAATTTGAAATAGCTAACAAAAGAAGAAAAAAGGTCCAGAAAACAAAAATCACTGTGGTGGAAATTTCCCAGCCTAAAATTTAGGGACAAGAGCATGCAAAGGGGGACAGAGAAAGGAAAGAGAGAGGGTAAGCAGAGAGCAGGAGGTAGAGAGAGAAAGAGAAGAGGGGCCAGAGAGAGAGAGAGGAAGGAAGAGAGATCGGGACAGAGAGAAGAATGTAGCCGAGAGTAGGGAGACAAGAGAGAGGGAAGAGAGGGAGTAGAAAGAGAAAGAGAGGACAGAGAAAGGGGCAGACGAGAAAGAGGAGGCGAACAAAGAGAGGAAGAGAGAGGGGAGGACAGAGAAGAAAGAGAGAAGGCAGAGAAAGAAAGAGCGGAGCGAGAGAGAGAAAGAGACGAGAAAAGCGAGAGGAGCAGGAGAGGAGAGTGAAAGAGGGGGCAGAGAGGGAGAAGAGGAGAGAGAGGGGACAGCGAGAGGAAGAGAGAGGGGCAGAGAGATGGAAGAAGAGAGGGGGCAGAGAGAGGGGGGCAGAGAAAAGAAGCGAGGAAAACAGTACAGAGGAAGTGAGAGAGAGAGGAGGGACGAGAGAGAAAGAGAGGGACAGAGAAAAGGAAAGAGAGGGTACAGAGAGAGGGGGTAGAGAGAGAAAGAGAGAGGGGGCAGAGAGAGAAGGATAGAAAGAGCGAGAGAGGATAAGCCGAGAGAGGGAGACCAGAGAGAGAGAGAGAGAGAGAGAGAGAGAGATGAGAGAGAGAGAGAAGAGGAAGAGAGGGAGTAGAGAGAAGAAAGAGAGGAACAGGAAAGGGGCAGAGAGATAAAGATGGAGGCGAAACAGAGAGAGAAGAGAGAGCGGGGCAAAGAGAAAGAGAGAAGGAGAGAGAGAAAGACGGGCGGAGAGAGAGAGAGATGAAGAGAGAGAGAGAGAGAGAGATAGAGAGAGAGAGAGAGAGAGAGAGAGAGGAAGAGAGAGGGGCAGAGAGTGAAAGAGGGGGCAGAGAGAGAGAGGAATGAACAGAGAGAGGAAGAGAGAGAGGGGGACAGAGAGAAAGAGAGAAGGCAGAAGAAGAGAAGAGCGGAGGCCAAGAGAAAGAGAGAGAGCAGAGAGAAGAGAGAGAGAGAGAGAGAAAGGAGAGAGAGAGAGAGAGAGAAAGAGGGAAAGAATGTGGCCCCTCTAAGTGGTAAAGCAGGAGCTGGTTCACATCCGCAGGTGCAACTCAGCAGCGTAGCATATATAGGAGTGTTGTCCCATATTAGTCGTCGAACTGCGACGCGACTGCCTCGCGACTGCCGCCACTAGTTGCTCGGAATAGAACAGTGGACACGCACGCGCACAAACAATTGTGGGTCGTTAACAATGGGAAGTTCGCCGTTGGCTATTGCCTATGTAATAGTATCCACATATAGGTCTGGTCGGGCCAGACAACGTCTTGGTTCCCGCACCAATGTGATCGCCAGCTATTACACAACGTTTTGCAACGTTAATGATTTGGGTGCATAACTGATTCCGTTTAAAAGAACAATTATTCTTTTAACGTTTTCAAAGCGTTAATATTAAGGTACATAAGTAGGTTCCTATAAGGTTTCTGGTATTTTTGCAGGATACTTTCAGCGAAAAACGTTGGGGAAGTAAACGTTTTGCACTGCGTCGCTAACGTTAAACAATGGTCAATATGTAGGGTATAAATCGTATAGAGTTTTATACCCCTTTTTTTGTAAAATTACTTAAATAGTTTAACAAAAACGTAGGTATCAACGTTTCATGCTATAATAACAACTATATAACCAAACTCATATCTGTTGTGAGGAAATTGTTAATTAACTTAATTTTAGCAAACCAAACTTTTGACCTAAACCTCCGTTAGTTCATACACATGGCAAACACATGCACGTCCGTAACATGCGCGCACCACACGACACCACACATACGCGCACGTACAAGCGAGCTCACGATCGCATACACGCGACGCACGCCGCACGCCCGCGCACACAAACAACGCACCACAGCGCACATGACACAAATACGCGGCATTCAAACGCCACGCGGGCATCGCACATACCAGACGCGTGCACAGACAGCCGCACGCCCACGACGGCACAATGCACAGCACACGCACACTCACAACACACGGCTCAACGAAAACATAAGTCAGCACCACGCAATTGCAACACACTGTACGGACACTACACATATAGGCGCACACACACGCGCGCACAATACACACATACAACGCACAGACACCGCATACGCGGACAACAGACAACACACACAATCACACACACACACACACGACACACACACACACACAAACCACGCGACTAGCCAACGCAAACCCACAACCAACGCATAAAAACACACGTACGCAACGCTCGCGAACTGCGTTACAAACCGGACGCCCGTACGAACACACTGCCCCGCACAACACGAAACACACACGCCTCGCACACAACATCACACACACACACACAGCACACAAACACACGCCCACGCAAACCCACAAATACACGCATACCACACGTACGCAACGCTCGTGCGAACGCGTACAAACCGACACCCTACGAAACACAACGCACCACAANGTACACAGGCAGAAACAGTCACGTACACCAACGCATGCACGATAACACGGATACAGACAGACACAGCCACGCGCACGCACGCGAGCACATACACAGACAGACACCGCCACGCGCACCCACACACGCACGCGAGAACGTACACAGCCAAACACAGCCACGCGCACGCACGCCCGCGAGCACGTACACAGGCAGACACAGCACGCGCACGCACGCACGCGAGAACGTACACAGCCAAACACAGCCACGCGCACGCACGCAAGCACGCGAGCACGTACACAGGCAGACACAGCACTCGCACGCACGCACGCGCACAAACAATTACACGAACATGCGCACAGGCGCACATACGTGCCAATACTTTCAAGAGCAGACGGATTCAGAGAGTGCTCGGGGGGGGGGGTCAAATGGCGCCGTGCAGGATAACTCATTTTTATGTGAATCAATGACAAAATTCTGAATACTGAATTTCAAATAATTTTGTTACTACACACGGTTATCCTTCATTTTAAATGCATTGGGGTTTTATGCAATGCAGTGAATTTTTCATAAAAACCAGGAAAGCAATTTATCAAAAACAGCCATATATTTCA
>NW_014579916.1:0-1703 GCF_000485595.1 Priapulus caudatus | reverse complement strand
CACACACACACACACAACACACACACACACACACACACACACACACACACACACACACACACACACACACACACACACACGTCCCTACTAAGGTTTCTCCCTTGTCTGGCGCTAAACTTGCTACAACTGTTTTGCTTCGAAGACCGTCTCGTCACATTTGTAGAATCGAAGTGAATACAAAGAGAATGAGAATGTAATGTGTGACTCTGTATTGAAGAGTTCGTGTTGATGTAAAGCGCAAAACGCGCCCGTTTACGTCCAAAATTCCACTGCTTTTTTCAAAACCTAATTATCAAAATTTTATAATGTAAACATCACGCGATACTCTGCGACTGTAAAGTCAAGCACATAATATATATGAAAATAAATATACCGGATTATTACAGAACGACGTATGCATACCCATGAATGAAGTCACTGCACATCCAAATGGTGTTCTCGTATCAGAGTTGTGTTGCAAACGTCCCACGCAGAAGATAGCGCGCTACTGACCCATTCAGCCAGCTAGCTACCTACACATGCACGTACCTACGACGCACGCAGCCTGTCACGGTGCTTAGTTCGGTCGCTGTATGTCATCGGCCTAGTTCATGTCATCACGGCGTGTTTCTTGGCCGTTCTGCTATTGATAGGTACGTATCAAATGTACGGTTAGCCGGTTCCCGTCGACCGCATCGGAAGCCCACCACAGCTAGGCCTTGTGCACTGGTCCATAGCCTGCGGCACTGCGCCTGCTGAGCAAAGGCAGTACCGGTGTGCGAAAGGGCAAGGCGGAAAGGATAAGTACGAGCCGCGTAGCAAGCTAGCAGTACAGTAGAGCTCACGTCAGCAGAGCTCTGCGTGAGAGAGACGTGGTCGCCCGAGCCGTGTCGTGAGAGCAGACGTGTGTCGTCCCAACCGGCGGCAGGATGAGACGGTACCGTCCCAGCCGTGCGTGAAGAGAAGACGTTGTTCGCCCAGCTCGTGCGTGAGAAAGGACGTGAGTCGTCCCCAGCCGTCGGAGAGAGACTGTGTCGCCCACCGTGCGTGAGAGAGGCGTGTGTCGTCCACGTGCGTGAGAGAGACGTGTGTCAGCCCAGCCGTTGCGTGAGAAAGGCACTGTGTCGTCCCAGCCGTGCGTGAAAAAGGACGTGTGTCCGTCCCAGCCGTGTGAGAGAGGACGTGTATCGCCCAGCCGGCGTGAGAGAGGAGTGTGTCCGTCCCGAAGAAGATAGAAAAGAAGAGAAGAAGAAGAAGAGAAGAAGAAAAGAAAGCAGAAACAGGAAACGAGTAGGAGAGAAAGACGAACATAAGAAGAGGAAGAATGAAAGAAAGGAAGAAGAAGAAAGAGGAAGAAGCGAGAAAAAGAGGAAGGAGACGAAGAGGTGAGCGCCGTGCTACATAATATTTAAGTTGATTGTTTATCGTGTGTACTAGGTCTGTACCCGACTGTCATTACATATATGTTTAAGTTGATGTTTATCGTGTGTACTAAAGTTGTGGCCCGACTGTCATTAGCATATATGGTTAAAGTTGATTGTTATCGTGTGTAATAGTGACCCCGACTGTCATTGGCGTTATATATTATTGCGCGCGAGTATTGAGTTCTGTTATCATTATAATTTTAACATACGCGTAGCGGTGCGCGCGCGAGCGTATAATTTGTGACTAATCAGGCTAGCGCCTTGAAAGTTCACCCCCATCGTTCCAGGGTTTTCTTTGGT
>NW_014579915.1:16622-16963 GCF_000485595.1 Priapulus caudatus | reverse complement strand
AACAACACCAACACCACAGCAACAACAACAACACCGCAGCAACAACAACAACACCACAGCAACAACAACAACACCGTAACAACAACAACACCACAGCAACAACAACAACACCGTAACAACAACAACAACACCACAGCAACAACAACAACACCACAGCAACAACAACACCACCGCAACAACAACAACACCAACAGCAACAACAACAACACCGTAACAACAACAACACCAACAGCAACAACAACACCACAGCAACAACAACAACAATACCGTAACAACACCAACACGGCTATAACAACAGCAGCAGCTACAACAACAACAATAGCAGCAACAGAACAACAATA
>NW_014579915.1:13330-16597 GCF_000485595.1 Priapulus caudatus | reverse complement strand
CAACAACAACAACACCACAGCAACAACAACAACACCACAGCAACAACAACACCACCGCAACAACAACAACACCAACAGCAACAACAACAACACCGTAACAACACCAACACGGCAGCAACAACAACAACACCGCAGCAACAACAACAACAATACCGTAACAACACCAACACGGCTATAACAACAGCAGCAGCTACAACAACAACAATAGCAGCAACAGTTGCGCAACAGCCGCCTCTGTCGCTGATTTGACAATGTCATCATCGATGGCTCATGTTTGAACAGCATTATCAAAGTTGCGACCACCTGTGCAATCATAAATCTTACAGAATCTCTCTAATTTAAACAAACCGCTCTTGTCGCTTGTCTAATATATAAGATCTCTTCTAATGAGTTGTCAATAGTTGGGGCATGCACATCTATTGTAGATGTCTGCTTACGTCATCGGCT
This sequence comes from Priapulus caudatus, assembly GCF_000485595.1. Lineage (NCBI taxonomy): Eukaryota > Metazoa > Priapulida > Priapulimorpha > Priapulimorphida > Priapulidae > Priapulus > Priapulus caudatus. The sequence goes on along the minus strand of NW_014579915.1, from coordinate 16,150 downwards.
ACTGACGGCGGGTAAAGGTATAGAAAGCAGAAAAATCTATAAAATAAATCTTGTATCCAAACAGTATTAAACAGCCGAGTTTAAAACCTCTGCACCGCGCACATAACAGACGCGTATAAACGTGTTTTTTTCATCGTGATTTGGCTCTCGTAGTAGACTTTATCCTCTCTAAATGTCAATTCAACGCGAAAGACTCTTTTTCTCACAATCCGGCGAATTCCATCGGACCTAATGCTAATCCCCTAACGGCTCCTGCCGCCCAGACGGGTGCGACGTCGTTCCGCCAACGCGATTTAAAGCGTCGCAGCGACTGGTGGGGATCGACTGGAGGCTAGAGCGTACGCGATAGTGATGGAACGTTGCGAGTAAAATTTCGAGGAATGAACGATGTCGTATTTTGTCGTGTTTTTACGGCGGCGCTCCGGGAGCCGTCACGTGACTCATGACGGCCGAGTTTAACTCTAGAGACAGACATTGTTCGACGACACAATACATTAGCAACGGTGGCACACAAATAGTACACAGATAGTACACATATAGTACACATATAGTACACATATAGTACACAGATAGTACACATATAGTACACATATAGTACACATATAGTACACATATAGTACACATATAGTACACAAATAGTACACATATAGTACACAAATACTACACAAAAAGTACACCTATAGTACACATATAGTACACAAATAGTACACGGATAGTACACATATAGTACACATATAGTACACAAATACTACACAAATAGACTTTGAAATAGTACACAGATAGTACACATATAGTACACAAATACTTCACAAATAGTACACAAATAGTACACGGATAGTACACAGATAGTACACATATAGTACACAGATAGTACACAAATACTACACAAATGGTACACAGATACTACAAAAATAATACACAAATAGTACACATATAGTACAAAAATACTACACATATAGTACACATATAGTACACAAATACTACACAAATAGTACACAGATACTACACAGATACTACACAGATACCTACACAGATACTACACAGATACTACACAGATACTACACAGATACTACACAAATACTACACAAATAGTACACGGATAGTACACGTATAGTACAGAATTATTACACAAATAGTACACAATTGATACACAAACAGTTCAAAAATTCTGCACAAATTGTACACGAATAGCACACAAATAGTACACGAATAATACACAGCTACTGCACAAATAGTACACAAATAGTATGCATATTATAGTACACAAATACTATACAAATAGTACCACAAATATTGCACAAATACTACGCAAACAGTACATAAAAATAGAGGTACATAGAATAATTTCAAAAATCTACTCTCATTATTTTACTTCTGGTAGTCCAGTCAATATATGAAAATTTTTGGCCTACCTGGAACAAATTGCAACAGAAGGTTTTATTGTTGGAAGTTGATTGGACCCTCCTAAACTTCATATGCAAAATCGGCCAAAATCGGACCACGGAAAATTGGCAAATGAGCATAAATCCAAAATGGCCGCCATTTTCAAGTTTGATGCTAGTTTGTCCTAGATAGTAGGGCCTACTATTAGTACAGGAGCTATTTGCAATTTGTTCCGCGTATTTCATATATTGACTGGACTATGGTAGTAGGCCTAATAATATTCTTAGCCTCTCATGCGAACCTACCCCCTGCCCTGGCTGCTAGCCACGCATACGTACGACCACGCTGCAAGACGAGCTACGAAACGATCGTCTGCGAAAGAAGCGGTAAAAAACTATTCAGAGTGACGGCCGTTCCGTGCCGACATTCCCTAACCTGTCAATTAACGAAATTACCGCCTTGACTTTGAAAAAAAAACCACATCCACGCGCGCGGCTCCGCACCGCGTCCGCAGCGCCACCTACTGGACGGCGATAAAACGAAAAATCGTCATCTCTCAAACAATAAAAAATCCCGGATCGACGGAGCCGTCGGTTCGGCGCCGGATTCGGACGAGCGTCGGCGTGCGACGTTTCGTTTTACGACGTAATCACCGTCATCGTCGGCTACTGCCGCCGTCGTCACGAAAGCCGAAACCAGCAGGCTAGGCTGATGATTCATGTCTTTGACGGCGAAATTTTGCACCTGGGCAGGTGCGCGCGGCTGCCATAAAATTAATGTCGGATCGCGTCGATTCGAGACGGAGTCGGCTTTCGTTGATGGCCGACGACGGCGACGACGACGACGACGACGGCGTGCGAGCGACGAAACGAGCGACTAAATTGCTGCGATTAAAAGCTGCGATAAAACGATATTGGGTTGTAACGCGAGATCCCCGCTTTGCTATCTGACGTTTGGCTTCTGGCGGATTTCGGAAGGTTTATATTCGCGAGCGAACGTGAAAGAGGCGAGCTTAACGCCTCCGTTTGCAATTTGAAGAAGTTTTTTTTAAATCCGAACGAAGGCGACTATATCGTAAAGATGCGGAAAGATTGACGGCTGTTAAAAAATATAACGGAATGTATGCAATGTGTATTTAACTAAGAACCAATAATTGGTTATTTTTAGAGAAAGAAAGAAGTGAAACGAGAGAATGAAGTGAGAGTAAGTGAGCTAAAGCGTGAGAAAGAAAGAGAGAGACAGCCAGCCAGAGAGACAGCCAGAGAGAAATGGGGGAGAGAGATAGAGAGAGAAAGACAGAAAGAGAAAGAGCGCGCGCGAGAGAGAGAGAGAGAGAGAGAGAGAGAGAGAGAGAGAGAGAGAGAGAGAGAGAGAGAGAGAGAGAGAGAGAGAGAGAGAGAGAGAGAGAGAGAGAGAGAGAGAGAGAGAGAGAGAGAG
>NW_014579915.1:4963-7931 GCF_000485595.1 Priapulus caudatus | reverse complement strand
ACGGCGAGTAACTCCCGGTTTGTGGTGCAATAGCGTCGCTAAGCAGGACTGAAAGTTTTACTTTCATAGACAATAACCCGTTCTTCTCCATTCTGCACTTGGGACAGAACTGCACTCATTGCTGTAGCACTAGCATCCGTATCTAGTATGAACTCACCAGCTGACTGCGGGTATCCAAGAACAGGCGCAGAGGTCAGCTGCACCTTGAGACGGCCGAATGCGTCGCTGCGTGCGTCGGTCCAGTTGAAGGGGGTATTCTTTTTTGTTGGTGTCGTCAATGGTTCCGCAGTCGCCGCAAAATCTTGGATGGATCGTCTATAGTAGTTTGCAAAGCCCAGAAAACTGCGGAGGTCTCCTAGGTTATGCGGTCTTACCCATTCACGAACCGCCCTCAGCTTCTCGGGATCACAATGTACGCCCGCAGCGGAAACAACATGGCCGAGATACGAGACACTCTTACGGAATAGGGAGCACTTAGAGGGCTTGAGCTTCAAGCCGGCCTCCTGTAAGCGATTAAGCACATGACGCAGGTGCCGCATAGCTTCCTCGAACGTGCGGCCGAATGCAATCACATCGTCGAGGTACACTAAACACTCCGTCCATTGGACCTCGGAGGACTAACTCCATCAACCGTTCAAACGTTGCAGGCGAATTGGCGAGCCCGAAGGGCATGACCTTGAGTTCAAAGAGCCCTCGCCTGGAGGCAAAACCGGTCTTGGGTGCATCCGCTGGGTCCATCTCCACTTGCCAGTACCCGGAGGTAAGATCCAGCGTTGAGAACCAGCGAGCACCTGCCAAAGAGTCGAAGGAGTCATCGATCCGGGGCAGGGGATATGCATCCTTCCGAGTCACCTCATTCAGACGTCGGTAGTCGAAAGAGAATCGTATTGTGCCATCTTTCTTTGTCACTAGCACAACAGGGGATGCCCACGGACTGGTGCTGGGCTGGATGATATCTGCATCCAGCATTTTCTTAATCTCTGCGTCCATAACATTTTGGCGAGCAAGGGGACACCGTCGTGGAGCTTGCATGATATTCCTGTAAGCGATTTTAGCAATATTGGCGATTTTTAGCGATTTTTAGCGATATTTAGCGATATTATGTATTCCATGATAACATAGGGGCGCATGTACGTCTCCCGGGGGCAAAAGTACATGCGATGCTTCTCGTGATGTTCCGAGGATTCCAAGCACCGCAGTGGGGTAACCATGCTCCCCGGAGCCGGTGGCGTCTCCCAGACGTTAGGCTGCCGCTCGATGGTCCTGGTGCTGAAAGCTAGCGCCCTAGACACAGGCGTTCTTGGCAGAGGCATCTTAGAGTTACCAGAACACAGCAACCAATACCACCGCGTTTTGTGCGTTGCGACGTGAGGTTTGGATAATATGCTGACGGGCAGACCGACAAGTGTAAATCCAGTAACGACACGCCACACACACGCGCTGCTCTGTTATCGATTAGTTGATCTTGGTGACGGCACCAGTGTAACGCTTGCCCCTGTGTAACAGCAATAAATTTTATCGTATGCCGATAATGCCTAATGGCAGAATTGGTAAACTTGTATTTGTGTCGGTGATAAATTGAAAACAAGTGCATGCCTGTACTGTGTCTATGGCAGATAAGCGGTGGCGCCACAAGCTAATACATACTTCCTGTTAGTTCAAGATGACAGAAAACGAATGTTTACAAAAACGATTAGTTCGAAACTGACGATTAGTTCGTTACACAATAAAATCCGCAATATATACAACGTGCTGCCTCGTAGACTGTCGCATCTGCACCAATCCTCACACATAACGGTGAGTACACATTCATATGTGCTGCCTGGTCGCAGAAAGCGGCTAAGTGTAGTCGAGTAAATCCGGCGCATAAATTAATTTACACCCCACACGTCAGATCCATCGACACGTTATTCACGTTGATCCATCGATACCGTGATTTCACACGGAGCAACAAACAGCATAACTTTGCTAGGTTATGGCATAGAGTTTCTATGGTCTGACTTACCCCTGTTTTAGACCGGTGAGAATCCGTAGTAGCGTGGCTGGTTCACCACTCGCTTCCCGGGGCCACCATCAGCTAGGTCTGCGAGACCATGTCGACGCTCATGTCTGCGTTATTGCCTCGCCGGTGTTACACCACACTCATCGTCGATTGTAGGACTGGTCACGGCCACGGGCACTTGATGACCACCCGCATCGTCTCTCTCGTCCGGCTCCCCCGAGATATTCTCAGCGTCAACCACGACTGGATCATCCCTCACGACAGGGTCGGCCGGGCTTATCCAGGGCGCAGGCGCATTTCTGCCATGGTAGGGCTTCAGATCGTCGAGGGAAACAACACGAGGCTCGGATGTCTGGTCTGTTTGTATCCACCTCAGCAAATCCCGAGCACGAATCACAAGGTAGGGCCCTTGCCAGGCACACCCTAGTTTCACGTCTGCCGGCGGATAAAAATACCACACCCACTCACCGATCGGAAAGGCAGCAGGAACAACGCTCTTATCATAAGTGTGTTTCTGACGCTCCGCTGCCCGCCCTAACTGCACACGAGCCGCAGCATGCGCCTCACTGATAGCTTTTCTCACCCATTTGACATACACTACCGGGCATATCAGCACGATTGACCCAGGTGGTGGTTCGAACATCAGGTCTATCGGCATACCCACCTCACGACCAAACATCATGAGGTTAGGGCTTGCCCCGGTGCTCTCCTGGCAGGTTCCACAGTAGGCAGACATCACATATGGGAGGTGTTCATCCCAATCATCACGATGCATGTTCACAAGTTTCGAGAGCATATCCTGCAGCGTACGATTGAATCTCTCCACTAACCCGTCAGATTGCGGATGATATGCGGTAGTGCGTGTCTTATCGATGCCTAATAATTCACATGTTTCCGCGAACAGATTAGACTCGCAATTACTACCTTGATCGGAATGCAGTTGACGAGGCACGCGAAAACGCAGGA
>NW_014579914.1:22970-23618 GCF_000485595.1 Priapulus caudatus | reverse complement strand
TTATATGTACGGGTATGTCACTCCAGAGTTTGACACCTACAAACTTTAGAGATTTATTGCCGTACAGGGCGATAATGCTACCATGGCTTGTCTGCAGCTTGGTGGAGAAGTGTATTTCGCCGAAAGGAGCGATATTGACTCCGTGCGATTTCAGTAACAAGTTTACGTCTAACCACTGCTGTCATCGCTACGATCAGAGTGCCATGGGACTGATACTGGAGAGAGTGTTTCATTTCGACACATCACTTTATAATCCATCCTCTGCGCGTTTACACCGATTCGAACGTATTGGGTCGAAAAAGAGGTAACATTAAATACAGTTTACAACGGTACTTTATACGACTTCCTGTATGTTAGATTATACGTTTAGAGGACACCCCTGCCACCTACAGTTACTGCTCGCGGGTTTTGTCTAATAACGACACGAGGAGTCAGGCAAGAAAGCTAACGTGACTTTCCGGGGCCATAAACCCCTAGGTACCGCGTAGCAGGTTCACTTCCCTGTCAAGGAATTACATGCAGTCGAGACGCATGCGCGCGCTTGAGTTACGTGCAAGCATGCGTGTTTGTATACGGATACTTGTGAGCCCCCAGGGGTTTTAGGGAACAAGGGAACAGGAGAATTAATTTTCAGGGAACAGCCAGGGG
>NW_014579914.1:17867-18582 GCF_000485595.1 Priapulus caudatus | reverse complement strand
GCACGGAGTCAATATCGCTCCTTTCGGCGAAATACACTTCTCCACCAAGCTGCAGACAAGCCATGGTAGCATTATCGCCCTGTACGTGGCAGGGTAATTGTACACCAAGATGGCGCCACCTTCGTTGGCCGGCGATTCAACGAAGTCTTTTGCTCTTTCGTCGAAAAATTCTAACATCCCCTGATGGATAAAGCAAGCCTGCCGGAACCCGTCAATATGCCAGACGGTCAACCCAGCGTGCGCTTTATTCGCCTGCACGTAAGCGTCTAAACTTCCGTTGCCTTGCAACCGAAACGACGTGTCTACCCAGAAGACGTGTCCGAATTCCTGCAGAGTTTCCTGTAAGAATCATTACCATAAATGTTGAAGAACGGATAGATCCTATATCAAAGTATGAACGGGAAATCATCCTTCATGTAAAAACATGGGAAAAAAACAAGTAAAATATTATAACAACTGCACGTTGATAGTGCAAATACTACAAAGATATACTAAAATTACCAGTTTTTTTAGTAAAATATTTTCAGTAACACTAAACATACATACCTGTATCACGGCTGCCTTGAATGCATAGTTTTTAAGGTTCCGGACGTGCGTGGGATATTTATTGAAGTCAAATGCTCTATATTGAAAATTAAAACCCAATCCAGAGAACCGAACCTGAAATAGTTAATATGTTTTGGCGCTTATATACATATTTTGGTAAATAAACCAT